>NC_069504.1:609609187-609691687 GCF_027579735.1 Bombina bombina | reverse complement strand
AAACCTATAGGAGCTGGTGGATTTGGGGCATATGATATATGTATATACTGTACATTGTTTAATGTACATGTATTCTACTTATTTTTAGAATGTGATTACGCGTTCTCACTATTCACATTCACATTATATTTGAAATTGTGATATTCATATTTCTCAATATTGTAATCGCGATTTTGCGTTTGTAATATTCATATTTCATAATATTGCGATTGTGTGATCGTGTTTTATTTCTAATATTGCAATCGCACTGTAGCAAACGTGTTCTATATTAATATTTATCTATATCTATAGATATATATTAATATTAATATAGAACACATTTGCTGCAGTGCAAATCACAATATTATAAGTAAAACACAATCACACAATCGCAATATTGTGAAATATAAATATTACAAACGCAAAATCGAAATATTGTGAAAGTGAAATATGAATATTGCGAATGCGTGTTTTCAATATAATGTAAATATGAATATTGAGAAAACGAATCACAATCTTAAAAAAAGTTCAAATAAATTCCTAAGAGCACAATAGATGATAAGTACAATCACGCTTACAGTTTATATAAATATTCTAATATTATACAATACAATCCCCAGCTCTTATAGTTTTAATAGGAAGTTTTTTTTGTCATTTTTGTCTTTATTGACACACACCTAGATTACAAGTTTTGCGCTGTAGATGGTAGTTAATGAACGCAAAAGTTGCGTTATTTCACCCTCCATATCGCTGCAATTATGAGTTTAGAAATGCCGGCTTGTGTGTTGAGCTCCATACCGCACAAAATACAAGCGCTGTTTTGACGTGCTCATGCACGCTTTCCCCATAGACATCAATGGGGAGAGAGTGTCAGAAAAAAAACTAACATCTGCAATCGCGGAATGAAAAGCTCCATAACACAGCCCCATTGATGTCTATGGGGAAAAAAAAAGTTAAGTTTAAACTTAACACCCTAACATAAACTCGACGTCTAAACACCCCTAATCTGCCGTCCCGACATCACCGACACCTACATAATGTTATTAATCCCTAATCTGCGACTTCTGCCGCTGCTGAAATAAATCTATTAACCCCTAATCTGCCGCTTCCGATATCGCCGCCACTATACTAAAGTTATTAACCCCTATTCCCCACACCCCAACATCGCCAACACTATAAAAAATATATTAACCCCTATTCCGCCATTCTCCAACATCGCCGCCACTAAATAAAGCTATTAACCCCTAAACCTCTGGGCTCCCACATCACTACCACTAAATAAACCTATTAACCCTAAACCGCCAGCCCCCCACATCGCAACAACCTAAATTAAACTATTAACCCCTAAGACTAACCCTAAACCTAACCCTGACCCAAACACCCCCTAACTTTAACATAATTTAAATAGAGCTAAATTAAAGTTAAAATTATTAACTAAATAATACCTATTTAAAACTAAATACATACTTACCTGTGAAATAAAACCTAAACTAGCTACAATATAACTAATAGTTATATTGTAGCTAGCTTAGGTTTTATTTTTATTTCACAGGTAAGTTTGTATTTATTTTAACTAGGTAGACTAGTTAGTAAATAGTTATTAACTATTTACTAACTACCTAGTTAAATAAATACAATCTTACCTGTGAAATAAAACCTAAGCTGCCTTACACTAAAACCTAACATTACAAAAATGAAAAAACAACCATTACAAAAAATATAAAACACTAAAATTACAAATAATAAAAAAAAACTACCATTACAAAAAATAATAAACGAAATTATCCAAAACAATAAAAATTATTTCTATTCTAATACCCTGTTTAAAAAAAAAACACCCCCCCAAAAAAAACCCTAATCTATAATAAACTTACAAGGCCCTTAAAGGGCCTTTTGTAGAGCATTGCCCTAAAGAAATCAGCTCTTTTTCTACAAAAGAAAAACATACACCCCCTAATAGTATATAAACCCCCAACCCCAACCCAAAAATAAAAATAAAGTAAAACCTAATCTACCCATTGCCCTGAAAAGGGCATTTGTATGGGCATTGCCCTTAAAAGAGCATTCAGCTCTTTTGCTGCCCATTAAAAATAAAAAATGGCTATTCTAAAAAAAAAACCCACCCCAAAATGAAAAAAAAAAGATTACACAAAATAACAAACACATTATCCAAAATAATAACAATTATTCCTATTCTAATACCCATTTTATTAAAAAAAAAACACCCCAAAATAAAAGAAACCTAATCTATAATAAACTACCAATAGCCCTTAAAAGGGCCTTTTGTAGGGCATTGCCCTAAAGAAATCAGCTCTTTTTCTAAAAAAAATACAGATCCACTAACATTGCAAACCCCCACTCCCCAAACCCACACAAAAAAATATACGATCTAAAAAAATCTAATCTACCCATTCAGCTCTTTAAAGAGATGTCCAAACCCTAATTTAAAAAAAAAATACTTATTAATAAATAAATAAAAATATATTTGTTGCGTCAATTTATAAAGTGCAAATATTAAATAACAGCACAGGAGGCATTTATTTAGTTTCCGCAATATTTCAAGCACACATTTTTGCACCACTTTGCACACACAATTAGAGCCATAATACTTTTTAAGGTAAACAAAACTTTAAGTTCCACTGCAGTTTACTGCTCTTTTGAGTACAATCATCTTTTAGGAATATACAACACCTAATTTCAAAGGTAAGATTTTTTTTAATTTAGCGGTTTCATATTTCTGTACGTGGTCTGTGGACTGGAGGCTGAGACATGGTCCTTTAACCCCTTGAGTGCTAACGACGGCTCAGAGCCGTCGCTAGCACTCTCCCACCTTGAGGGAGATCTGGGGGCTCCCACCCGCTCCTACCCCAGCGATCATGCCTGTAGAGTGACAGGCATCGCCGGGGCTTCCCGTTTTGCGTGGTGACGTCACGCGTAATGACGTGATGACATCACCGCGCAACTTTATGTAAAAAAAGACAATGAACAATATAGGGAAAGGGGGCATGCTGCTTAGAAGCCTGTATCTCAGGCATCTAAGCAGCTACAGACCCCCAAGACCACCATTGGAAAGGTAATCGCCTAACCATGAAAAGACAAAAAGTAAATTAAAAATGTAAAATTAAAAAACCCTCAAATGTGCTTAGCACCCAGGTGGGAAAGTGCTTAGCACTCAAGGGGTTAAAGCACTAACAGACCCCCCTGCAAAAGACTCACTTGCAAGGATGTACTTGATCCCTGTAACATCAACACACACGCAATTGGTGATGTCACTGGTAGATAGAAAGAGACTGCAGTTTGCTTCCCTAGCTGTAGTGTGATGGGTGACCAAGATCCGAATCAAAGAAACAATCTCCCATGAAGAAAACACATCTGTTATCCTCTGCACTTAGGGTTCCTTCGAAATTTTAAGGGTTAATTAAAATAAAACCAATACATGTGTAAGATATAAAAATTTTAGAGTGCAGTCATTCATCCAACTTATATAATTATTGTTGTTGCTGTTATTATTATTATTTCAATAAAAAGTAAATTACATGGTTACGATCAGAAGTTGGGAATGTTGAGCTGCTACAGATATAATGTGAATAGATTCATCCTTAATGAGGTATGTCAATTTATTTGTAAGTCTACACAACCACATTACAGGAACCTTCTTAGAGCAGGGAATTTTTTGAGCAACAATTTGAGTTTGGTGTATATAGGACCCCAAAAAAGTGAATTACTAAAAATCTTCTCACCTTACAGAGGAAAAAAGATTTATGGAGGGTATATCAGGATTTATATTTAAGGTCTATTGGTCTCTGTGGGGATGAGTCACTATAAAAAGTCACCTGTACTATATCTAGAACAATTTCTGTTTATCATTCTAGACATTTCCAAACTATATAGGGTATGAATTAATAATTTCAAATTTGATTTAAAAGCTTGTCATAGTTAATACTGATTGCATTATCAGGTTTTAAAATCACCATTTTTGTAAAACAAGCTAATGTATTTATGCTAATGTCTTAGATCAATATTTGATTTAATTAAGAATCACTGTTCCTGTGAATAAATCATTATACAACAGTGTATATGTGTATTTCTACATCTATATAAATTGAAATAAATTAAATAAAAATAATTGTAGGAATTGATATAAATCTTTGTACTAAAAATGCAATATTTACAAGTTCTTAGTTTAGTATTGGATATACTTCAAATGAGCTAAACATGACCTTTTTTTGCTCTAAACAAAAATGAGGTGGAATTAGCTTCTCTTATAAACATTGGTCTATTACAGAAGCTGTAACTCATTCCTAAAATAGGGATTGTAATAGTGAGCAATCCTTCTACTGATAATTTATGTTTTGGACCTAGAAAATGACCTTTTTCCATATGGGCCTAAATTTACTCAGTGTGTTCAATATATCTAAAATGTCACAGTGTATGGGGCCTAACTGATTTCATTAGAAGTGTGATATAGTCCTCCTGCACTTGACCTTGGAAATGTTGGTTATAGTAGGATGGCTCTTTTTGATTTATTTTTCGTCTTTACTATCCATTCCACTGAGCGCTCCTTCTCCACTTCATTGACAGGAGATCATAAAAACATGGCAAATTATTCTCATACAGTGGAAAGAAAAAAAAACATTAGTTCTCCACATTTTTGAGCAAATATGTTATTTAGGTTATTTTTAATCAAGATAGTTTGTTACCATTCACTGTTATTTCAAAACATTGCAGCCAGTGTTACCTCTAAGGCCACATTTTGTGAGCGACCTAGCAGTGAAACAGTTAATAAGGTAAACAACTTGCAGTCTGCATTGTGTAGTGTTTGCTAACTGCAGGGTGTGGTTCTCTCATAACTTAAAAAACATGGCCTTAGAGGAAACATTGAATTTGTAGAGCTATATAAAGGGCTAGATAACAAGTTGAACGCAAAATATCGCTTCCGCGAAAATGATATTTGTGCCCAACTTAGTAATACCAGCACACGCAAATGTGCACTGGTATTACTAAGTTGAGTGCAAATATTGTTTTTTACGGATGAGGATAATTTGCCATGTTTTTACAAGTGAGGTGCAATTCGAACATGACCTCGCGTTCGCATTGCACAGAAGCATTGCGCTCATGAGAGGGAGCTTCCATAGGCTACAATGGAAACCTCCTTCTTATGCTGCTAGACACGTCATTAAAACTAGAGCAGTGAAGGGGGTAAGTCGAGCAGCGATGGGCAGCAAATATAATTATAAATGTATATGAATATTTAAATATATATTTATTTATTTATGTGTTAATATGTGTATATACACATATTAACGTTGATTGGAATAGCCGTGTTAGTCCAGAGATTTAGATATCAAAATAACAAGAGTATTGCATTGAGCAATGATACTTTTTTTTATTGGACTAACTATACATTTATAAGTTGACAAGCTTTCGGAAGAGTTCCTTCCTTTATCAAGTCTAAAGCAATACTGACCAATTCAATGTAATTTACAGATTATATCTTAAAACACAGAATAGCTAAGAAGACAGTGCAGGGAGAGGAGGAGGTGTCGTAAAAATCATGAGGGGGGCTTAGGTAACAGGCAGACAGTGTCCAGTGTAGGAGAACAGACCGGGAAATATATAGCTTTACATAGAGCATATAATGACATAAAGTTATACATCAACATTGAATCAATATCTATAAAGATGTGAAATTATATATACAGGGGGAATACAAAAGTTAAAAAAAGACAAAAGTGTGGACATAGGCTTACCTGTGTACCTATGTATAAAGAATGTGGAATATACAATGTAATTGAATAATGTATATTACAAAAAAATTTCTTATAATGTGTTAAGAATCCAGAGTCCACATTTAGTCCAGAATTAAACAGGTTGAAGTGCATTATCATTTTCATTTCAAAGGTTTTTCTTTCCATGGTGTTTTTGAAGTTGCCTCTGAGAATTTTGATTTTGAGGTTTTGGGTGGAGTGGTCAGGTTGGGTGAAATGGTGACCAACAGGGTGCAGTATTTTGTTTCACAGTGGTTTTTGATTGAGTGTCTGTGTAAGTTCATTCGAAGGTGCAGTTTTTGGCTTGTTTCTCCAATATAGCATCCCATTTCACATGCAGTGCAATGTATCATGTATACAACATTTGCAGATATACATGAATATGCCCCTTTAATGTTATAAGATTTATTATTGTGATTTGCTGTGCTGCTTTCACAAACATGTTGACACAGTTTGCAGAGAGCTTTATAGCAGCACTTGGTTCCATTCTGAGTGTTCTTTTTCTCAAGGGGTAGCTTCCTATGTACCAGTTTCTGCTTTAGCTTAGGTGGTTGTCTGTATGCCAGGATTGGGGGTTTTGGAAAGATATTTTTGAGTGTGGGATCCTCTAAGAGTAGTGGCTGTAAGTCGTTTATGATTTTTTGTATCCCTTCCACAGCAGGGTTGTATTTGACTACTAGTGGGATACGTGATATGTTTTTCTTCTCCCTGTATTGTAATAGGTGTTCACGTGGAGTATTGAGGGCAGAGTTAATTTTTTTATTTATAATCCTTGTTTTGTAACCTTTTTCTCTGAATGATTGGGACAGTGTGATGAGGTGTTTGTCACGGTCCTTGGTATCTGAGCAAATTCTGTGGTATCTTGTAGCCTGGCTGTAGATTATGGATTTTTTAATGTGATTGGGGTGGGAGCTGGAGCTGTGGAGGTAGCTGCATCTATCTGTTGGTTTCCTGTATACAGATGAGTGCAGTTTGCCATTTGTGATGGATATTGTTGTATCCAGGAAGCTGACACAGTCTCTAGAAAAGTTCATTTTAAGTTTGATTGATGCATGAAATAGATTAAATGATTTATGAAAATGTTCAAGGTTTTTTTCTCCTTCTGTCCATATGATGAAAATATCATCGATGTAGCGAAAGTATTTGAAGGGTTTGTGAGGGTGAGTGGCTAGGAATCTCTGTTCTAAGTCAGCCATGAAGAGGTTTGCGTACTGTGAAATAATTATTAGTAAGTATAAATTCTGTAAGTTTACTGACTGTAGATGCACTATATGTCTGGTTAGGGCTGTTGGAGGAAAGAAAGTTTAAGCAGGCATCAATACCATCTTTATGTGGAATATTGCTGTACAGGGATTCCACATCCATTGTCACAAGTATAGTATCCTCTGACAATTCTGTTATCTGGCTGATTTTGTTAAGAAAATCAGTGGTGTCTTTTATAAAGCTAGTGGTGTTAATAACTAAAGGCAACCACCTAACCTAAAGCAGAAACTGGTACATAGGAAGCTACCCCTTGAGAAAAAGAACACTCAGAATGGAACCAAGTGCTGCTATAAAGCTCTCTGCAAACTGTGTCAAAACGTTTGTGAAAGCAGCACAGCAAATCACAATAATAAATTAAAGGGGCATATTCATGTATATCTGCAAATTTGGTATACATGATACATTGCACTGCATGTGAAATGGGATGCTATATTGGAGAAACAAGCCAAAAACTGCACCTTTGAATGAACTTACACAGACACTCAATCAAAAACCACTGTGAAACAAAATACTGCACCCCTGTTGGTCACCATTTCACCCAACCTGACCACTCCATCCAAAACCTCAAAATCAAAATTCTCAGAGGCAACTTCAAAAACACCATGGAAAGAAAAACCTTTGAAATGAAAATGATAATGCACTTCAACCTGTTTAATTCTGGACTAAATGTGGACTCTGGATTCTTTTTTTTTTTGTAATGTACTTTCATTTAGTCAATTACATTGTATATTCCACATTCTTTATACATAGGTATCTAATACGTGATAAAATCACAGTGGAGGGGGCGCAGAATGGTATACAATTCAGATGGTAGTTATTGATAACCCTTAAAGACAATTTAAAACTTAAACAAACTAATGTTATCTTATGAGGTGAAAAATATATCAATATAAGGTTATATAAATCCCTTTTGGAGTATACAGGAAAGAAAATGTCTGTTTTTACAAGAAAGAAAATGTCTCTTTTTACAAATAAGTTGATAGCTGAGCGGCGGCTGCCTCCTCTCAACCGGATGATCCAGGCAAGAACTAGGAGAAATAAAAAACAGAGGGGCGCCTCATGTGTGGTATAGTCTGATTGAAGACATAAGAAAAAGCAACAGAATAGCCAAATGAGTACACACATACTCCACGAGCACACTCATGTGCTGGTAGGGGCAGGCTGTAGATTTAGATGGATGTGACAGCTCACCCGTTCAAGGATACTTCCAATACTGTAGTTCTGCAACAGGTGTAAAACAAACAGAGAGCACTATATGTGCAGACCATTAAGGATGATACATAAAAATGTGCTTTATAGTATAAAGTGGGTACTCACATACTCCCAAAGCACACCAATGTGCTGGTAGATACAGGTACACAGGTAAGCCTATGTCCACACTTTTGTCTTTTTTAACTTTTGTATTCCCCCTGTATATACAATTTCACATATTTATAGATATTGATTCTATGTTGATATGTAACTTTATGTCAGTATATGCTCTATGTAAAGCTATATATTTCCCCTGTCTGTTCTCCTACACTGGACACTGTCTGCCTGTTACCTAAGCCCCCCTCATGATTTTTACGACACCTCCTCCTCTCCCTGCACTGTCTTCTTAGCTATTCTGTGTTTTAAGATATAATCTGTAAATTCCATTGAATTGGTCAGTATTGCTTTAGACTTGATAAAGGAAGGAACTCTTCTGAAACCTTGTCAACTTATAAATGTATAGTTAGTCCAATAAAAAAAGTATCATTGCTCAATGCAGTACTCTTGTTATTTTGATACACATATTAACACACACATTAAAATAAGTGTATATAATCATATACATATAAATTTACTGGGAACACACAGTCCCCATAAACCACAATGTAAATGCATTTTTCAGTGCCGTTTATTTTGCATTTTTAATCCCTTAGCACTGCCTCCTGCAGTTACTAATACAAAAAGAAAAAAAAAGATGCTACATTTAAAAAAAAAAATTTTTTTATAATGCATTCTACACTAAATTTTGGGGGCGAATGGGGGACAATTTTAAAATTAACCAGAGGTCTGAGCTCTGGTTAATTTTTGAAGCACTAATTGCTACTGAGAGCTTGCGGTAGCAATAACAAGCCACTTGTAAAGGCCAGTTATTTAATCCTGTGCTCGTAAATGGGCAAACTTGCCCGTTTGCGGGTGCACGATAAATTAGCGCTAAAAATTGACTGTAATCCAGCCCAAAGTATTTAAAAAATATTACTAAAACATTTCACACAGAAATAGAATATGCTACTGATTTAGTCTGAAATGTTGCTTAATTTTGTTATAAAGTATATCCCTTGAATAAAAGTTAAATATTTTAATTCTGTGGTGTTGCCACTATTTACTTGTGGACTAGAATTTGGAAATTGCAGATGAACACACAAACATGAAGATTTAATGTGCGGAGCTCATTGGTAAAATTGGAATAGATCTAAAACATTACCTTTTTAAGGCAATCATAAATAGTTATATACAAGTGACTTTTAATGAAAAATTCTTCAATACCGTTTAGTAAAGGATAGTTTTAAATTAGACATAATAGCATGTTGCAGAGTATGTTATAGATGGTCTTATATTTACAAATGAATGCATAGAAAACATTTATTCTGTCATTTTTATTCTAAAAATCTCATTCCTTGTAAGATTATACAGCCTGAAGACTTTATTATCGGTATATAAATTATCATAAAACAGGATAAGTACTATAAATGCCATTTGTGGATGAGTTTCATTTAGCGGAATGCTTGTATGACAGTTTTTATTGTTATATAAATAGCATCTTTATGTTTTTGCTGTTTTCTTTTCCTTAAACATAATTTTCATCTATTTGCATGAGTACTATTTGGTTAGCAGCATCTGTAACTTCAACATGTTTACAGAGTAAGAAGGACATGTGGGAGAGATAACATAAGTGCCGGTAGGGACATTAGCAGGACCATACTAATAGAATTAATAGAATTGTGCAGCAGCAAAAAAAATTGTTTTGGAGGAATCATTTGGAGCACAAATTCTTGAACTGTTCGATAATTGTTTAGTTTAGAACAAAACAAATACTGAATGTTTTGTAGCATTTACATTTCTGTTCCATTAAATGAATGAAGATGTTTGTTTACTGCAGGTGAAAAAAGTATCACCTGCAGGATTCTACTTACCTAGAGCATGATGGGGGAACCTCACGAATTCAGACTCTTCTTCACAGAGCCCATGGCTGCGCTAATACGGGGCTTAGAGCCATGCTAAATTTCCTATTAGCGCGGCTCTGTGAAGAAGGGTCGGGATAAGCATGGCTCCCCAGTATTATAGTAAAATAATTTAGCTATAATGCACAGGGGAGCCGAGCTAATCCCTACCCTTCTTCACCGAGCCAAGGGCCACGCTAATAAAAGGCTTAGCGGGTCACTAAGCCTACTATAAGAGCAGTCCTGGGCTCTGTGAAGAAGGGTAGGGATTAGCTCAGCTCCCAAGCGTGCTATAGGAAAGTATTTTACCTTTTAAAGGTAATTTACAGGAAACAAATTCATACTAACACATTTCATTATTATATATATATATATATATATATATATATATATATATATATATACAGTGGGGCAAAAAAGTATTCAGTCAGCCACCAATTGTGCATGTTCTCCCACTTAAAAAGATGAGAGAGGCCTGTAATTTTCATCATAGGTATACCTCAACTATGAGAGACAAAATGTGGAAACAAATCCAGACAATCACATTGTCTGATTTGGAAAGAATTTATTTGCATATTATGGTGGAAAATAAGTTTTTGGTCACCTACAAACAAGCAAGATTTCTGTCTCTCACAGACCTGTATCTTCTTCTTTAAGAAGCTCCTCTGTCCTCCACTCATTACCTGTATTAATGGCACCTGTTTGAACTTGTTATCAGTATAAAAGACACCTGTCCACAACCTCAAACAGTCACACTCCAAACTCCACTATGGTGAAGACCAAAGAGCTGTCGAAGGACACCAGAAACAAAATTGTAGACCTGCACCAAGCTGGGAAGACTGAATCTGCAATAGGCAAGCAGCTTGGTGTGAAGAAATCAACTGTGGGAGCAATAATTAGAAAATGGAAGACATACAAGACCACTGATAATCTCCCTCGATCTGGGGCTCCACGCAAGATCTCACCCCGTGGGGTCAAAATGATCACAAGAACGGTGAGCAAACATCCCAGAACCAACGTAACAAAGGCTACCATAAGTAACACATTATGTCGCCAAGGACTCAGATCCTGCAGTGCCAGACGTGTCCCCCTGCTTAAGCCAGTAAATGTCCGGGCCCGTCTGAAGTATGCTAGAGAGCATTTGGATGATCCAGAAGTGGATTGGGAGAATGTCATATGGTCAGATGAAACCAAAGTAGAACTGTTTGGTAGAAACACAACTCGTCGTGTTTGGAGGAGAGCGCATGCTGAGTTGCAACCAAAGAACACCATATCTACTGTGAAGCATGATGTTGGCAAAATCATGCTTTGGGGCTGTTTCTCTGCAAAGGGAACAGAACGACTGATCCGTGTACATGAAAGAATGAATGGGGCCATGTATCATGAGTGATAACCTCCTTCCATCAGCAAGGGCATTGAAGATGAAACGTGGCTTGGTCTTTCAGCATGACAATGATCCCAAACACACCACCCTGGCAACGAAGGAGTGGCTTTGTAAGAAGAATTTCAAGGACCTGGAGTGGCCTAGCCAGTCTCCAGATCTCAAACCCATAGAAAACCTTTGGAGGGAGTTGAAAGTTTGTGTTGCCCAGCGACAACCCCAAAACATCACTGCTCTAGAGGAGATCTGCATGCAAGAATGGGCCAACATACCAGCAACAGTGTGTGACAACCTTGTGAAGACTTAGAGAAAACGTTTGACCTCTGTCATTGCCAACAAAGGATATATAACAAAGTATTGAGATGAACTTTTGATATTGACCAAATACTTATTTTCCACCATAATTTGCAAATAAATTCCTTCCAAATCAGACAATGTGATTGTCTGGATTTGTTTCCACATTTTGTCTCTCATAGTTGAGGTATACCTATGATGAAAATTACAGGCCTCTCTCATCTTCTTAAGTGGGAGAACTTGCACAATTGGTGGCTGACTAAATAGTTTTTTGCCCCACTGTATATATATATATTTTTATATATATATATATATATATATATATATATATATATATATATATATATATATATATATATATATATATATATATATATATATATATTTGTTTTCATTAAATTAGTGCATTTGTTCGGATATTTGTTCGATGAAAACAAAATGGATATTCGTGTTTTCATCGTGAATATGCATTCGTAATGAAACTAATGTATGTCTAACAATTAATAAAAGGTGTTAGTAATGGAAAGTCAAATACAACTCATATGTTTGCTAGGATGTTATCCAGTGAATTAAATATAAAGGGTTAGATTACAAGTGGAGAACAATCAATAGCGTACAGTGAGTTACCTCTTGTGTGACCTCACAGAAAGAATAACACACAATCTGGTACAAGCATATAGTTAAATATTTGAACGTCCAACACTTTTTTTTAGAGTGCACTATACTTTTAAAAGATAGCTCAAGGAGCACTATTAGCACTTTAATTGTGCTTGTATTACAAGTGGTAAATTAAGGGTTGCGCTAAGCTCAATATTAAAAAAAATAAAATGCTAAAAAATTCAAGACATGAAAAAAACCTTTATTATTACAAGTATAGTACAGAACTACATGAAGAAGTGACATCGGCTTAGTGCTTGGTTGATATTTAATGTAAATTTTATTGTACGCCCCTGAGGAGTCTATTATGTGAGGGATTTAGTACACCCACACTATCTGACGTGCAGATGTTAGCGCAACATAGACTAATCCTTGAGCGATAAAAGATAACTTTGGACTTGTAATATGATAGCATAAATAGAAGCGCTATTGATTATGCTCAAACAACGTTAACCTACATTAGTGCAAATATTTTTGTTCACACATACATGTCTGTTGGATAGGTAATAAAGGTTAAGTGAGTAGTTTATAATAATATAGTGTACGCAGCAGATGAGGATATATATGTATGTGTGTCTGTGTCTGTATGTATTTGTGTGTGTGTATTTATGTGTGTGTATGTATTTATGTGTGTATGTATATGTGTGTGTATGCTTATGTGTGTGTGTGTGTATGTATTTGTGCGTATGTGTATATGTGTGTGTATATAAGTTTATGTGTGTATGTGTATGTTTATCTATATGTGTATGTATGTGTGTGTGTCTATATGTGTGTATACATGTCTGTGTATATATGTGTGTATGTTTGTGTGTGTATGTTTATGTGTGTGCATGTATTCGCGTGTGTGTATATATGTGTGTGTATAAGTTTATGTGTGTTTATTTATATGTGTATGTATATGTGTGTGCCTGTGTATACATGTCTGTATATATATGTGTGTGTATGTGTGTGTGTGTTTTGGTACGTATATGTGTGCGAATACATTTGTGCATGTATATTTGTATGTGTGTATGTTTATGTGTGTGTGTGTTTATTAATCCCTATGAAATGATAGAAAGCCACTGGTGTAAACTAAATCTTAATGTGATTCAATACCATCAATTTAACTCTATTTCAATAAGAATAAAAAAAACATGAATAAATACATTATTTTCAAATCTTCCCTGCTGTTATGTAGAGGCTGCATCTTGTGGGAATAAGTATGAAGATGAATTCTCTGTGCTGCACTCGGTGTGCCACGGCAAGGTACAGGTCACTGATGGTTAATCAGGATCAGTTTTGTTTTTGTGTTATGTCAGCATCACTTTAACTTTACAAATATTTATGCAGAAAATATGCAAGTAAGAACAAGCAGTGCAGATTGTCAAATCTATTTCATTGCTCTAATATTGCTGTGTGTTTTATTTTAATATTTGAGTGTATAGCTTAGCAAGCAATTAGCAACTAAAGTTTGTTTTACCTTTAAATGATTAAAGTCTTGTTCAGGACTGGATTCACTAATTTTGAATTTATTATTCTTCTGCAATACCAGTCTTATCTAATCATATTGTATCCTACAGATTCACTATGTTGTGGTGAGATCCCATTCATACTATAGTGAAGTTTCCATACAGAATTCTATAGGTGTTTTAGAGCTCTGTTAATGTGGAAAAGCCTTAGAATTATTAATTAATCTAAACAGCTGCTGTCATAGGTCTTGTTGATGAAAATACTTTTTTTTAAAGCATTATTGTAGTGTTGGTGTTTCTCCTTCACATCAAGAACACTGCACAGCTAGCTAAAATTAGCCATAACTATGTGGTATAAACATCCACTATATATGACTATGAGGTCGAATTATCAAGCTCCATATGGAGCTTGAAGGGCCGTGTTTCTGGCGAGTCTTCAGACTCGCCAGAAACAGCAGTTATAAAGCAGTGGTCTAAAGACCTCTGCTCCATAACCCTGTCCGTCTGCTCGAGTACGATCGGGTTGATTGACACCTCCCTGCTGGTGGCCCATTGGCCGCGAGTCTGCAGGGGGCGGCGTTGCACCAGCAGCTCTTGTGAGCTGCTGGTGCAATGCAGAATACAGAGAGTGTATTGCTCTCTGCATTCAGCGATGTCTGTCGGACCTGATCCGCACTGTCGGATCAGGTCCGACAGACATTTGATAAATAAGCAGCTGTGAACCAATTTCTCCAAAGTAATCGAGAATTCTAAAAACATGGCCAGCAGCTGACCTACTCTACAGAGGGCCCCTGGTGCACATTTTATTTTGGGACCCCAAAGGTAAACCAGTATTAATAATATACACTACTCTGTTTAATGATTTTGAAAATAGCTAGATAGATGGACCTGCAACCTACAATAATAAAAGGCTCCTCTGCATTAGGATTGTAAACATTCTGCACATGCCCATGTACAAACTTTCTACTGTGGGCCCCCCCAGCACTTGGGGCCTGGTGCCACTGCACCTACTGCATCAAAGGTAGTTCCGCCCCTGAACATGGCAGCAGGTAGTGATCCTTAAAAAAAGTATGCATTAAGGTAATTTACTGAGCCTCAGTGAGATAAGTGCGTGTTGAATCCTAGCCAAGTTCTGAATAATAAGATATAGGGGCCGATTTATCATGGCCCGAATGGGGCCAAATACCCCTGTTTCCGCGCGAGCCTTTTTGCTCGCCGGAAACAGGAATTAAGAAGCAACGGTCTTAAGAGCGCTACTCCTTAACTTGTCCGCTGCCTCTGAGGCTGCGGACATCAATCCACCCGATCGCATATGATTGGGTTGATTGACACCCGCCTGCTAGCGGCCAATCTGCAGGGGGCAGCATTGCACAAGCAGTTCACAATAACTGCTTGTGCAATGTTAAATGCCGACAGAGTATGCTGTCAGCATTCAGCGATGTCTGGGGGACATGATACGCTACAGCGTATCATGTCTGCCAGACATTGATAAATCAGCCCCATAGTATATACACACTCAGAAACACATGCACTCATCACGTGTGCACACATTACACATCTTTACACACCACACATGCACACACACATAAATGTGACTTCTGGACATTTCTTCATTTGCTGTAATTACAACTTTATATATGAAGTGAGGATGTGGTCTTTATTTGAATACAAAAGACCTATATATTGTAAATACATGTGCATTCGTCTTCAGGACCAATACGTATTTGTCTCAATTTGGTTCCATTTGTCGGCATAACAAATAGACAAATAGAAATGGGACTTAAATGGACTAGTTATAATAATTTTATGTTTATTAGTTGCATTTGTTTAATTTTTGTTTGCCCCAGCCTTCCAAAAAAGGGGCAGATAACACAGGAAAGGTGGAAGGAGCTGAGGCTGTTTGACAAATCAGCTCATTCGTTTCCAGTGAGGCTCAGGGGGCTCACCATTCATGTATACAACTTCCCTTGTCCAATCCTGAAAGAGCATTATTAAATGATTGATGTAAGGGCTTGCAAGTCAGACCTCAAATGCCAAACAGGCTTGTTCAATCCCCTTTTAACCTAGAATAGGGAGGTGAGTGTCTAAGTGAACATCAGCCATCTTTTAATCACTTTCAGTTCAATGCAGTGCAGTTGAGTATGCCTCTGGCTGTGCTGTTCTGTTTTTTTTGTTGAAAAATTATGCAGAATCAGATTCTTTTCTCGCAGGGCAGTGTAACAGCACTTACTGCATTATTTTTTTTTTTTCATTTTGGGGACCAGGGTTTTTTCTTTCCTAGTTTAGTGTTAAAAATTGTAGCTTAATATTGCATTGCTGGGACTAATAGGTCAGTATCCGGCCTTAGGGCTCGTTTCCATTGAGACAAAAAAATGGAGACATAAACTACCAAATTATCCTACAGCTTAAAGTAGTTTATGGCTCCATTTTAGTACCAGGTTTCCATTGAAATATTTTGTGCATTGCATGCAGTTGCTCTTTTTGGTAGGTGTAAGTTAACATTGTGTTAACGCTTCCATCAGGCGTAAAAATGTTTTCAGCAGCCGGAACATTGATCTATAATGCGCCATTTTAAGCAGTCAATAAATAATATATATATATATATATATATATATATATATATATATATATATATATAGCGCTACACTATATATCGCCGTTTCCTCAGGCATATATATATGCCTGAGGAAACAGCGATTTTATAGCTGAGAAACGCGTTACATTAGGGGGGCTACATGTTTATGCCCTCCTATCACTTGAAGCTTTTGTTTTTATGTGAGTTTTAATAAACCTTGTGTTTTACATAAGCCAAGTGTTAGCACCTTACTTTTATCCCTATCACTCTTTGGGGCGAACTGCAGTCAGTACTCCATCTGGGTACTGCATCTGGTGTTCCTGAGTGTTACCTGCTGCCTGGGTTAGCTGAGACACCTTCAGTTAGTAGCCTGCTACCACAACCACACAAGGGTGCTTCAGCTAAATGTGAGTATCCATTTGGCTTTCTATTCAGTGTGGGATTTGTTACATCTCTGATCTACACATGAGGCACCCCTTTGACTTTTGTATCCATGTCTAGAGTCTGATCGAGAGTGATCTGCAAGAAGGAGAGCAGCCCTGTATCTTGAAATTATGGACTAACCGTTTTGTGAGATAAGAATATCTTTGACCTGTCCTCTCATATATTGGACTTGTACTGTAGTTGCGTTATTTTATATTACTTTTTATGCATTTGCGATTGATCTGATGCATTTGTGATTGATCTGATGCATTTGTGATTGATTATATATTATTTATTTTATTTGTTTTAATTTATTTTGTGTGTTTTTTTACTTTTACATGGTCATATATTCATTTAAGTAGTAGAGAGCGCCCCCTAGCTTGGTTAATTTTATACTAGGTGATAAGCCTGCTCAGAGGGCAGTCTATGTTTAAAAACTACAAACTCCCAAGCTTAAAGGGACACTCAATCAAAATTAAATTTTCATTATTCAGATAGAGCATGCAATTTTAAACAACTTTCCAATTTACTTCCATTAACAAAATGTGCACAGTCTTTTTATATTTAAAGTTTTTGAGTCACCAGCTCCTACTGAGCATGTGCAAGAATTCACAGAATAAAATCTGTATGCATTTGTGAATGGCTGATGGCTGTCACATGGTACGTGTATGCATTTGTGATTGGCTGATGGCTGTCACATGGTACAGGGGGAGTGGAAAGAGACATAACTTTTAAAATTGTCAGAAAAAAAATGTACTACTCATTTGAAGTTCAGACTAAGTGCTATTGCATTGTCTTGTTATCTTGCATTTGTTGATTATGCAAATCTACAGTGTTGACTGGTCCTTTAAGTTACAAAAAATAAAAAAATTAAAATTACAGCAAAAAATAAACAAAGCTATCTAAAATAAAAAATGTAAACCTAAACTAATATCCTTATAAAAATAAAAAATACCCCCAAAATAAAAACACCCCCTAATCTAATACTTAACTACCAATAGCCCTTAAAAGGGCCTTTTGTAGGGCATTGCCCTAAGTTAAACAGCTCTTTTACCTCTAAAAAATACTAAGTCCCCCTAATAGTAAAAACCCACCAAACCCCCCAAAATAAAAAATAATTAACACTTTAAAAAAACTAAACTACCCACTGCCCCTAAAGGGGCATTTGTATGGGCAATGCCCTTTAAAGGCCATTCAGCTCTTTTTCAATTGCCCAAAAAACTCTAATCTAACACCCACAAAAAAAGCCTAACACTATGCCCCAAATAGGTAATCATGGTTCCTGAAGTCCGGTGGAGAAGGTCTTCCAGGCAGGTCCATCATCTTCTATCTTCATTCACAGCGAAGGTGGCGTGGAACCGAAATGCGGAGCGGTCTTCCCTAGATGTGGCTATCCTCAGCAGGCATGGAGGCTCCTCTTCATGCAATTGTCCGCCGCACACTGAAGATTGAATGCAAGGTACCACATATTTATTGGGGTATCTTGCATTCCTATTGGCTGACATTTTCACATCAGCCAATATGATGAGAGCTACTGAAATCTTATTGGCTGCAAATCAGCCAATAAGATTTCAGTAGCTTATTGGCTGATTCAAATTTTTCAGCCAATAGGAATGCAAGGGACGCAATCTTGAATCGCGTCCCTTGCAAATGAAGATTCGGTGTACGGCGGCAACTGTATGAAGAGGATGCTCCATGCCGGAAATCTTCAGAATGGACCCGCTCCGTGCCTCCAGGATCAAGATAGAAGATGCCGCCTGGATGAAGATTGAAGAGGCCGCTTGGATGAAGACTTCTCGCTGCTTGGATCAGGACTTCGCCGCCGGGATGAAGATTGAAGAGGCCACCTGGATGAAGACTTCTTGCCGCCTGGATAAGGACTTCAACTCCGGGATGAAGATCGTTCAAGCGGGACTTCAAAAACTGTAAGTGGATGGTCAGGGGGTTAGTGTTAGGCTTTTTAAAGGGTTTTTTGGGTGTTTTTTTTTTTTTTAGTTTAGGGTCTGGTCAGTAAAAAAACTAAATGCCCTTTTAAGGGCAATGCTCATACAAATGCCCTTTTCAGGGCAATGGGTAGCTTAGGTTTTTTTAGAATTATGTTTTTTATTTTGGGGTTTGGTTGGGTGGTGGGTTTTACTGTTGGGGGGTCTTTGTGTTTTTTTTACAGGTTAAAGAGCTGATATCTTTGGGGTAGTTTATTGTAGGCTAGGTTTTTTTATTTTGGGTGGGCTTGTTTATTTTGATAGGGCTATTAGATTAGGTGTAATTCTTATTTTTATTTTTTTTGAATAATTTCGTTTTTTATTTTCCGCAATTTAGTGTTTGTTATTTTTTGGAACTTAGTATTTTTTGTTTTTGTATTTAGTACTTTGTAATTTTTAGAGTAGTGTTAGGATTTTTTAAAGTGTAGTTTAGTTTAATTTAATTGGTAGATAGTTTAATTTTAGTTTAATTATTATATTAGTTTAATTGGTAGTTTAAACTTAGTTTTTTTAATTTGACAGGTAAGTTTTAATTTAATTTAAGATAGGGAAATTGTAATTTTAATATAATGTTAGGGGGTTTATTTCGATGTGGGGGGCTTTCGGTTTAGGGGTTAATAGTTTATTTTAGTATATTTCATTGTGGTGGGCTTGCAGTTTAGGGGTTAATAGCTTTAGTATAGTGGCGGTGGTGTAAGGCTTAATAACTTTAGTATAGTGGGGGTGATGTGGGCGGACGGCAGATTAGGGGTTAATAATATTTGAATAGTGTTGCAATGCGGGAGGGCAGCAGTTTAGGGGTTAATAACTTTAGTATAGTGGTGAGGATGTCAGGGAGCAGCAGAATAGGGGTTAATATTTTTTTAAAGTAGCGGCGATATCGGGAGCAGCAGATTAGGGTTAATAAATTGAATTTAGTGTTTGTGATGCGGGACTCGGTTTAGGGGTTAATAGGTATTTTATGGGTGTTAGTGTACTTTTTAACACTTCAGTTATGAGTTTTATGTTACAGCTTTGTAGCGTAAAACTCATAACTAC
The DNA here is from genome assembly GCF_027579735.1 of Bombina bombina. NCBI lineage: Eukaryota > Metazoa > Chordata > Amphibia > Anura > Bombinatoridae > Bombina > Bombina bombina. Next base: position 609,671,691 of record NC_069504.1, on the reverse strand, counting down.
TGACTTTAGATGGCGGTACAGATCTTGTCGTTTTAGGCTGTAACGCTCGCTTTTTAGCCAGAACGCAAAACTCGTAATACCGGTGCTATGGGAATCCCTTTAAAAAACGTAATTTTTACTAGTGCGGTACTGATGTTGTGTTACAGGCTAAAAGGCTTGTGGTACAGCTATATGGACAAGACTCGTAATGGCTATGTTAGAGAAAATGATGCGTTATGGGCCACAAAGCTGCTATTTGACTCATAACGCACAACTCGTAATCTAGTTGATTGTAATTTAGTTTTTATTATTTTATGTAATTAAGGGGTTAATTTAGGGGGTGTTAGGTTAGGGGATTTAGTCATTAAATTAGTTATTTGCATTCTGGGCGTTGGCGGTGTAGGAGTTTATAGGTAAATTAGGTTTAATGCGTTGTGGGGGGTTGGCAGATTAGGGGCTAATATGTTAATTACATTTATTGCATTGATGGTGGATGGCGGTTTAGGGGTTAATACATTAATTATTTAATTTGCGATGTGGGGGAATGGCGGATTAGGGGTTAATAGATGTATTAGGTAGTTTGCGATGCTGAGGTTGGCGGATTTAGGGGTTAATAATTTTATTATGTAGTTGTTTTTCATTTTTTTTCTTAATACTTTGTGCGGGCAGTTATTTTTTTTCCTTAATACTTCGTACAGGCGGTTAGTTTTTTTTTTAATACTTATTGCGGGCGGTTAGTTTTTTTTTAATACTTATTGCGTGCAGTTAGGTTTTTATTTTTTTAATACTTATTGTGGGCGGTTAGGTGTTTTTTTTAATACTTATTGCAGGCGGTTTATTTTATTTTTTGTAATGCTGCATTTGCCTTTGCTGCATCCAGGTGAATTCTTTTGACTGCACGCGCAGCCAACATTCTTTTGGCTGCCTTGTGCAGCCAACATTCCTTTGAGGCTCCGTGCGCAACTGGTGACGAATGCGTTACAAACGCGATTATTGTATATATATATATATATATATATATATATATATATATATATATATATATATATATATATACTGTATATATATTTATATACATATAGATATGCATACAAAGAGAGAAGCGCTCTACCAGGAACGAACAACAGCTCAGTGGCTTGTTCTATGGCGATTTACCACCCGAAAGCAGCCTCTTTTAGACCAGTGTGCTTTTAACAGAAGAAAACTTTCCTGAAGTATATCAGTCTGATCCTGCCAATTAAGGTCAGTCCAGCCCCGAAATACCAGGCAATTCTCCTCTGAACAAGGAACATGACAACCCCAGACGATGGTTTCGGCCTCCTATGGGCCTCGTCAGTGAGGTGCAGCCACATTCCTCTAAGCACACTGGGCAAGGAGTCCACGTCTGGTTTCCCCCATCACCCATAGGGAGACTTCCCCAGGGTCATAATAATTTGCATACAAAGAGAGAAGCGCTCTACCAGGAACGAACAACAGCTCAGTGGCTTGTTCTATGGCGATTTACCACCCTGAAGCAGCCTCTTTTAGACCAGTGTGCTTTTCACAGAAGAAAACTACCTGAAGTATATCAGTCTGATCCTGCCAATTAAGGTCAGTCCAGCCCCGAAATACCAGGCAATTCTCCTCTGAACAAGGAACATGACAACCCCAGATGATATATATATATATATATATATATATATATATATACATATATATATGCAGAAACAGATATATATAAATATATACATATATATATATACAGAAATATATATATATATATATATATATATAATATTATGGGCTAGTGGAGAGATAATTTATTGCGTGCCCACAAACTGGCCAATTCACCCGTTTGTGGGAACACGACAAATAACCAGCCATTACAAGTGGCTGGTTATTGCTAACTCAAGCTCGTGGTAGCAATTAGTGTTCTGAAAATTAACCAAGGGTCAGACCTATATTTAAAATTGCTGCCCAGCACTGCGCAACTTACCCGCTTTGCTGTGCTTAGGTTCTATGCCATGTATGACAGCATCAGAATGAGGCTCCAATTGGAGCTTATGAAAGCGCTCCCTCGTGAGCGCAATGCTTCCGTGAAATGTGAATGCAAGGTCATGTTCGCATTGCACCTTACTCGTAATACCAACACAAATTTGCGTGCTCTGGTATTACAAAGTGGAGCGCAAATATTGCTTTAGCAAAATCGATAGTTTGCGCTCCACTTAAAATCTGGCCCTTGGAGTATAGAATAAAATGTGAAGGAATATTGAATAATACCCTGGCACAACAATAATTGGTTTATAGGTTCAATATCTATAGGCATTCCAACCAAGCTGAGAATCTTCTCTAACTGCTAAATCAAATTATATTGTCTGATGAATTCCTGTCCTTTTGGTGTTGAAGGAGTTACTATTCTGTGCCACAAAGCGGCTGATGTTCTGTATTTTATTTTCCATTCAGTGAATCTAACAACCAGCCGTGTCCTGTTCGCTAAGAGCCTTCTGATATCATTGGACTGACAAGTGTAACAGTGACAAGATCAGCATATATAACATTATTATAGGAATCCTCCTTTCACCACTTGGGCTTGATAAATCGGACAGATTGATTCCTGCAATTTGTTTCAAGGCAATAATTATTGAGCTCCAAATAGCCTAAATGTAACAGCTGTGCGCATACTGCCAATGTTACACAGGCTCTTGAGAGTGTCTCTGTGTGCACACAGTGCAGTGTGACAGTATAGCTTTGCAGCTTGCATATAAATATATGGAGATCAACTAGGTTTGGACAGAGCAGAAAAAGAGATATAACTCTCAGTTCAGAGGACAGTGAAAGGTGCTTCCAGATGACAGCTATGCTTGGTGAAAGTACTAATGCTCTATTTTCTCAGTAAAATAATAAAACCTTTGAGAAGGCAAATGGGAAACAATAACAAACTATCCAAATATATATTGCCAATAAAGAAAAAAATAGTATATAATAATCAATACATAAATATAAATACAGTTTTATTTCTTTAATGATTATGCTTCATGAATATTTACCTACAGAAATATATTTTTCTGATGTAGATTAAGGAGATCCAATTACATGCAGATTATAAGCACAATCAATAGTGCTCATATACCATAAGTGATACTACTTAGTTAAAGGGACATTCTAACAAATTAGGGCAGATCATTTTTGAATTACTAACCCAAGATAACTATGGCCCAATTACAAGTGTTGCACTAATGCTAGCATGGGACACAATAAGCAGTATCTCTGGACTGGGCACCAGCAGCGAGACTGCGGTATTTCCAGTGACCAGAAAGGAGGAGGGAGGGTATAATAGCACCCACGCTATTATAAACAAGAAAACCCTTAGCGACCGGCAACATATATGGTATATCCTGGTCATTAAGGTGTTAAAAAAATATAACATTTATATTAATATTTTTTAAAGGTTTAAAAAGCAATATGGAATATGTGACGAACCAAGGTTATCCAACCCTGCACCAGTCACTTATTTGGCACAGAAAGGGTTTTCAGCCCCCTTTTCTGTCACCTACAGCTCAAATGCTGCCACCACTTAAAATTTATTAAAGGGAAAATCTTAAGGAAAACCCCAGACTTTACACATTAACTCTAGGAATACAATTTAGCAGAAAATAACCTAAAATTATACAGTTCTAATATTCCAGTCTCTTTCAGTAAAGTGGTTCAATTATTAGACAAAGGCCAAACTTAATAAAGGAATTATTTATTATGCCAAAAATATTATGCACAATGCATTAATAATAAAAAGTTGTTACAAATAAAATTACACACGCAAACAGTGTTTTAAAATAAAAAGGAGAAAAACAGAATTGAATACTTTACTAGATTCAAGATCTGCGCCAGGGGAATGGCAAGAAAATGATGGCTCCTTACTTCTGTACAGCAGCTCCCCTTGTAAGAATGACAATCTTATTGTTAAAAAATAAGATTCTTAAACCTACTTCTCAGAGATCATGTTGCTTAACCACACCCTCCTGGGCGGGCTAAGAAACCCCACTGTCTTTACAACCTTCAATAGACTAAATTTCTTGCCTGAATTTATACAATCCATTATCATTCCTGCTAGGTAAGAAATTTCTATATTTACATATTTAGAACCTCTTAGTTTTATTGGGAGAACCAGTTTGATATCAAATATGCCATAGGTTGTCATATTTACCTGCCGTTAAGGTTATAACACTTTTAACCCACATATGTACATAATATAACAATGTCCTGTCAGTGACCTGGTCAGTTTTTGTAATGAAGGGCCTGTTTTGCATCATGCATTCTATTGACAGCTTAAGCCATAAACTTTATCCTGTGTATCTCTGTGACTAAGAGCTTCAGTGATTTTATGACTCAATGCATACACACTAACATTTGGTGGCTAGTTAGAGGGTTCTGGCACTTCAAAGAAAATACAAACACAATTCTTCTTGAAAACAAATAACTGTTTTGAGTGCAAGCTACACAACGTTAACTCCTTAGCAGCTGAATCCTGAGATATTTGTGACAATATATATATATATATATATATATATATATATATAATAGAGCAAGCAAGGTAAAAACAAGTGCAATAGTAAGACCAGCTTTAATATTGCTAGAGGTGCTTATGTGAATAGGTTATAGGTCATTGCTAATTATACTCTGTTATTATATTTAACGTTAGCTCTATTATTGTCACTTGCACATTGATAATGTCACGCTTTGCACCACACACACACATATATATACATTTTAGGTCATAATAAACACTTGTCATAATATATCTCAGACTTAGGTCTTTAATTCTATTTTCACATTTTATAGGTTTTCTTTATTTGTATTATAACTAACTAGCATGTTACTTACATACTACTTTAATATCACACTTGTCATCAATTGGCATGATAGTGATGTTATTGACCCCACACTGTCAAGTCCTTCTTAACCTTACAATAAATACACAACACCAACTTATGGGTATGAAAAGGCAGCAGCTTAGTTTATTAAATACAAATTATAACCAACATAAACATATAAACTTAAACCAATCCTGGTGCTTGCCCCACTAACTAATCCCCGCCCCCCCCGTCCTGGGGGTGGGTGGGAGTAACACATCTTCCATAACTCCTCCCCTTCAAACCACTAGGGGGGTACCACAATTCCTCCCAGGCGTAAGCCTCTAGAGGTTACCACAAGCACCCCGCCATTGCTGCGACTCTAACTCCTCTAAACTCCTTCTTGTAGGGAGGGAGGGCGGGAACTTCACCTGCCGTGCTGTCCAGGTTAGAAGAGACCACCTGACTTCCTGTCCTGGGTTTTTAACCCCCCCTACTAACCCCACCTCTTGCCCTGACATTCACCTAGTCCTTCCCTGTGGTGTCAATTGCTCCTCCCTTCCATCCTGTCATCCGGATCTGTCTTGACCCCACACTGTCAAGTCCTTCTTAACCTTACAATAAATACACAACACCAACTTATGGGTATGAAAAGGCCGCAGCTTAGTTTATTAAATACAAATTATAACCAACATAAACATATCAACTTAAACCAATCCTGGTGCTTGCCCCACTAACTAATCCCCGCCCGCCCCGTCCTGGGGGTGGGTGGGAGTATCACATATTCCATAACTCCTCCCCTTCAAACCACTAGGGGTACCACAATTCCTCCCAGGCGTAAGCCTCTAGAGGTTACCACAAGCACCCCGCCACAGCTTGGACCCTAGCCGAGCACCGCCCCAGGCCTTTTCAATACCCTCCTTCAACGTATAATTAAACAAGTGTAAATCCACCTCGTTGAGGTGCACCCCATCCTTTAAGTAAAAACACCTCCCTGACTCACCCTCAAATTCTACATGCCGGAGCCCAAAACCCCCTAACCTCCTGACATACCCGGATATAGTTCTGTTTATCTTCCGTCTGGAAGCCTCCAATTTTTTAGAATTCCATGCTGACCTCCACACCACTCTACACTCGATTTCAGACCATATTATTAGCAGTTCCGGGAACAACTCCTTTAGTCTGTCCAAACCCCTTTTGATCCCGTCCACTAAGTCCTTCTGCGACACATACCCCAAGTCATTACCCCCGGCATGTATCAACAATATGTGAGGAGGGGGGAAAAACCTTGCGTAATCCACAACCTTACCCACAACTTGGTACCACTTTAAGCCCCGAATCCCTAACCATGTCAGTACGATCCTGTCTCTAGGCAGCCCCAGTTGCGTGCCGTTCTTTTTCACCGCTGCCGCCTTCCTCGCCCAGTAAATATAGGAATGTCCCAAAAGCCATCATCTAACTGGACCTGTCAAAACAAAATAAGTGGCCTAGTACCCATCATACTCTCAGTTCAGGACGCACATACCCCCTAAACCGATCAGACTTCCATCTACCAATTCTCTTTATCACGCCCACATCCAGACCCAAACAAGCCGCCTCAGTCGCTGCCCCGATGCGGAATGAGTGAGACCCGAAATCTCCCCCCCGCAACCCCAATTTTTCAACCGCCCTTCGGAATACCGCCACAAATTGGAATTTTGATAAGACAGACCAATCCATGTGGATCAAGAACTGCCCCTCGCCCCTTGGCCTAACCAGCATAAACTCCTGCACAGCTGCCACCGGGCAACAATGTCCCGATACCGCCGTATCCGCACCACCGTCCCTTTTTTCCCCCTCATCTGTCTTGAATCTCCTCAGCCATATCTCCAGCTCATCCCCCCTCACAAGTACATCCCTCTTCATTAAACCACCCGACACTCGTTTACTCTGACCTACCAGCTCCGAGATTCTAAAGGCCCCAAAGAAGGCCAGCACGAAAGCCACTCTGAACAGCAGCCCTTCCTTATCATTAAAACATATCCTCAGCAGGCATCTCACCACCTCCTCCAACAAGGCAAACGTGACTGGCCTCCTATTATCCCCCCGCCTTTTCCCTCTGCATATGCCCCTCACTGCCATGCGCACCATGAAAACCTTTGTTACATCCTCCCAACCCCACAATTGGAATAAAAATGCCAGTGCCGCCATCCTCGTCCTCACCTGTGAAGGTGAAAGCCCCTCCTCGCCCCATATCCCAATCCACTGCACCAATCTGTCCAGATTTTCAGCTGCGCTCCCCAGCTGCTCCATCCCCCTCCATTGAAACCACAATTTCCAGATCCGGGCGTACGCCCTCCACGTGGTAGGAGCCACCGCTCCTTGTACCAGATTGATCACCCTTGCCACCCTAGCCGCCACAGCTCCTTCGGGCATGTCGCACCCTCTGGTTCCACGTCTGGGGCCTCCTCTCGAAACCGCTGCCACTGGAAACGGGACAAAGAGTCAGCTATTACGTTAAGCCTTCCCGGAACGTGAACCGCCCGAAACGAAATGTTGTTGCGCAAACATTCCAACACAAACACTCTCAAGAGGCGGATGACTGGGGGGGAGGATGCCGTCAGCTTGTTGATGGCCCACACCACCCCTAGGTTGTCTGAATGAAAACACACTCTCTTATTCCCCAACACATCTGGCCAAATATGCAAAGCCACTACTAGGGGAAAAAACTCCAAAAATGTCAAGTTCCTTGTGAGACCGGCGGCCACCCATTCCCCCGGCCATGCTTCCGCACACCACTGGCCATTCAAGTATGCCCCAAACCCGTGGGCCCCTGCCGCGTCCGTGAACAAGCATAGCCTGTCATCTGACCAGTTTGTCTCCTGAAACAACAGCCTACCATTGAATTGGGTCAGGAAAATATCCCAAACCCTGAGATCATCCTTTAGATCCGCCGGGAGCCGCACGTGGTGGTGTGGCCCTGGGATTCCTGCCGTAGCCAACGACAGCCTCCTACAGAACACCCTCCCTACTGGGATAATCTTGCAGGCAAAGTTCAATTTGCCAATCAGAGATTGCAGCTGCCTCAGCCTGATCTTTGGTTTTGCCAATGCATCCCGGATAGTGGACCTCAGGTCCACCAGTTTGTCCTCTGGCAATCTGTACTCCATCCTGACAGTATCCAACTGGATACCCAAAAAACTTAAGGACGTTACAGGCCCTTCTGATTTTTCCTCAGCCACTGGAATACCGAAGTCCCTAGCCACGTCCCCGAAGGTACTCACCAGCCTCTCACAGGCACCCGACCCGGCCGGGCCCACAAATAGGAAGTCGTCCAGGTAGTGCACCAATGACGACAACCCTGCTTTTTTCTTGACCACCCAGTCCACGAACAAGCTAAATTTCTTGAAATAGGAACATGAGATGGAACATCCCATGGGGAGGCATAGGTCCACATAAAAAGACCCTTCGAACATACATCCCAGCAAATGGTGGCATGTAGGGTGAACCGGCAACAACCTGAAAGCGGATTCCACATCTGCCTTTGCCAACAGGGCCCCCTTCCCAGCGAGCCTGATTACCGCCACTGCCCTATCAAAAGATGCATATTTCACAGCCACCAACCCCGGATCAATGCCGTCGTTCACCGACGTGCCCTTAGGGTAAGATAGGTGGTGGATTAACCGGAATTGCCCCTTTGCTTTTTTGGGGACCACCCCCAAAGGTGAAACCCTCAAATTGCTAAACGGCGGAGATGTGAAGGGGCCCGCCATCCTCCCCAACCCCATCTCTTTCTTCAGCTTCTCCCTCACCACCTCCGGGAACTCCCTAGCAGATTTCAAGTTTCCCCCGAACTGCCCCAATTCTTGCTCCTTGAACGGAATCCTAAAACCCGAACTAAACCCCGTCAACAGCAATTCCGCATCGCCCTCATGCCCCCTTTTACGCCCGTACAAATCGAGCCACGGGACCATCTTTTCGACCCTCACTGGCGTCCTGGCTCGCAGGACCCACCTCCCCTGGTTTCCCGCCGGCTTTTCCCTTCTTGAAACATCTTGCCCCTGAGTGAGTTCCCCCGCAGTGGGAACACTCGTGCTTGTATTTACACCCTGCCCCAAAACGACACTGTCCCTCGTTAAACTGGAAACAGAGGCCTTTTCGTATTGCCGTTGTTGTACCAACTCCGGCCCCCGCACTAGCACCAGAGTTGGCCGTCCGAAAGGACTGGCCCCCCCTCAGCGGTGTCATGATTTTGAGCCATATCCCCATGTCTCTATCATCCCACCGCATCTCCGGCCTGACGGCCTTACGCTGGCGGAACCGCTCGTCGTATCGCCACCACGCCATACCCCCGTATGTGCGATACGCACTTGAAATTTCTTCCACGTAACAGAAAAGGGTCAAGCATTGCTCGGGGAACTTTTCCCCTATCACACTGGCCATAATGTAAAACGCCTTGGCCCAATTCCCGAATGTCTTGGGTATCTTCCGATACCGCTTCTTCCTTTCCTCCTCTTCCTTTTTCCCTTTCTCCTTCTCATCCTCCTTCAGCTCCATCACCTTCTCCAACGGTAGCAACGCAAATATTTCCAGGAACTCCCTCTTCCATATTTTCTCCTTCATCTCCACCGTGAGATGGATCCCCAAAGGACCCACCGAACACAAGCACGGTCTCCTCAGGGCATCCTCCGGGAACTTCAGTACCTCTCCAGCTTTCCCTGGGGTCACCTCCACCCGCCGTTTCCTGCTGCTGTAGCCCTCCCCTGGCTCCATGTCCCCGCTACCCCCGCGGTCTGATCAGACCTCTCCAAAGCCGCAACCAGCCCTTTCAGCCCATTCAACAATGTCTCCCTTTCACCACTCAAAACTCCACACGTACCAGACCCTGCCACCGCTGCAGTCTCAACTGATGGCTGCACTGCCGTAACCGGTCCTTCACCAGGGCCCGCTTGCACCGCCACCTCGCTCCTCAACGTCCCTCTGCCACTCCTGCTGCTTCCCCTGACGCGTCCTTGTTCTCGTCTACCCGTGTCTGTGTCCCCTCTCCTTCTGCTGGGCGATCGCCCTCTGTCCTGCCTGCTCCTGGGTGCCGATCGTTCCCCCCGCGCCCAGGTAGGCGACCTGTCTTCCCTGCCTCTGGGCCCTCTCCGCAGGGGCAAACGTGATCTCCTGACTCCTTCTGCTGGCCCTGGCCCCGTGGCCGGGGCCCGGCCATCATCCCGACCTGCTCCTGCTTCCGTAGTCTGCAGAGAAGGATGTCCCTTCCAAAGGATCCTCCTCATCATCATCAAAGGCGCCACTAGCATTCAATACCAGAACCGGCTCCTTCACCTGCTCCTGAGCCATGTCCCTTGTCTCCCTTGGGGCCGTCCCGGCCATCACCTCCTGGAGCCCTTCCTCTGCTTCCCCTGTAAAAAACAACAGTTAGTATCCCTTTTCACCATTACTTCCCATTTTCTGAATCCTTACACTGCCCACCCCCCCCCCTCTTGACCTGGGATTACTGGTGCCCCCCGCTCCCCCTCCCCTGGACTCCCCCGCATGTTCCCCTTTTGTGGCCCTCACCCCCTTCCCCCTCGGTCGGTGCCTACCCCCCCAAGCAGGACCCCCACCCCAAAGGGCCCCCGCCTGCCCCTCCCAGCTGCCCACCTATGTTTTTTTTTTTTTTTTTTTTTGCTAATGCTAATCCACCGCCATATTGTTTACTCCATGTCCCAGGTTAGCTTGGGTCTCTGTGCCCTTAGCCAGCACCTATCAGTAATAAGCCCATATGGTTAAAACAAAACCACACTACCCCTCTTTTTTTTTTTTTTTTTATCCCCCAGGCCCACCTGGGAAGCCACCTCATCCCCTATCCTGATCCCCCCCTTTCCCCCCCCCCCTGTTCCATATCCCCCCCCCTGTTCTCATTTCCCCCTTTGCAGCCAGCTGTCCCCTCTAACAACACTGCTGCTGCCAGCATCAACCCCATGCTGCCGCTGCGTAGCGAACCCCCCCTTCTACCTCCTCTCTCCCTCCAGCTGGTCCCTTACTCCAGCCCCTCGCATCAAATGAGCCTGCGCCCTCTGGCCCCCCACCCGGCCGCTTCACCCCCCCCTCCTCCAGCCTGAATCAATTGCTCCTCGGCTGCGGCCGACCCGGCCCCCCCCACAGCCCAAACGTACCCAGCCTTGATTATTCCACCTTCCGCCGCCACAGCCGTGTTTACCGGGCCTCCCCCAGACTGCACATACCTACCCCCTTACCTCCAACCGGAGCCTCAGACCTGCCAGTTCGCCTACAACCCCCAACACCGCCACACTCCCTGGCCCCCCGCTCCCCTCTGGCACTTACCCCTGCCTCCTCTCACGGGCCTGCTGATCCGCCCGACCTCCGTCCTCTGCTGGTACTAGGCCGCTCCGTATGATGCCTCCCGATGACGTCATCGACCGGAGCCGTGCTAGGCCTCACACCACCTTCCTCTTGCGGACGCCGCTCCCCGCCAGCATGTCCAGCTCCACTGCGGCCTTGAGGCCCCCCCCCCGGATCTTCTGGCTCTGCCTACCGGTTCACCCGGACTGAGCCTCTCTGGGGGCCTGGATCTTCGTGTAGGCCGCTCCCTGGCCCTGGGCCCTGTCACCGGCTCCCCTGCAGACACAGGGGGCTGCTCCACCTCCAGCACCGTTGTAGGATTCCCAGCCAGCCGCTCCCTGATCCAGGCAATGCTGTTGGCCCTGGCAGCCTGCAACACCTGCTCCAGCAACTCCTCCATCTGTCCTGCCGGCAAGGTAAGACAAATACTGCTAACTATAACCGAACTTCACCTGCCGTGCTGTCCAGGTTAGAAGAGACCACCTGACTTCCTGTCCTGGGTTTTTAACCCCCCCTACTAACCCCACCTCTTGCCTTGACATTCACCCCAGTTCTTCCCTGTGGTGTCAATTGCTCCTCCCTTCCATCCTGTCATCCGGATCTGTCTATATAATTTAACACAATATTTATTTATAGATAGTCACTCACGATATTAAGAGTCCTCATTAAGAGTCGCTATTATTATGATTGGGCCGATGGTGTAACAACATTCATATCTAATTTTTTCATATATGATACTGGTGATGGATATAATATTTATATCTCTTCAAATTATCTATACACTGGACAAATTATAATATATTTACACTGATATGGGTTACGGTATTATACTGACACCCTCAATTTGCAGCACGATGATAGGTTAGAACAACCTGTATCTATTGGTTGTTATCCGGATTTAATCACGTGAGAGACAACCCCTTTGTAACATCTGAGATTCTAATAGCCTCTGACAGATACTCCTTCAATGACGAATCTAGCTGAGATTAGCAGTCTACATACTGTCCAATGTTATATTATAATGCAGATACTCTTTTCGAAAGTCTATGATAATGAGTTTGATTTTGAGAACACTGTACATCCCCTAGTAGAAACATAATCTGTCAGATAATGATGAGGGGCTAAAACTCCGTAATTTGTTTGGGAAGTGTTACTCAAACTTTGTCACTTAACACCTTTTGATATTGAAAATAGCAGAGCAGTGCATTGTTTGAATTCCCCAGCACAGCAGGATTTTCACACTGCATATATGTTATATGAATCTCTTTTAAATAGATTAGACAAACATTTTTACTAGAGCCGCGGCACTTATGGAATATACGCATGTGCATCTATAAGACAGGGATTGACAGATGACATCACACGCATGCGCAATTACAATGATTGAACGCCGTAGGAAATGTAAACACGTAGATCAATCCTCCATTTATATCACTCGCATGCGCAATTACAATGAGTGAACGCCGTAGGAAATGTAAACACGTAGATCAATCCTCCATTGATACTTGATATAATAGCATTAATCTCACGTAAGTTAATGAATCTTATTAAGTTGCAAATATATATTGTCATTTCAATCTCTAGCTTTCAATAGAGAGAATTTATATAACGATATTATGCACACTATTTTACTGTTTCGTGGTGCCCAACAGGATCGCTAATGTTTAGGTTTGATGAACATATATGAGACTATAACGATGGGGAAAAAAAATGCTTTATCATTGTAAGTAAACACCAATATATTACACTGTTATGCCTTTTAGTGTGTATTGCATATGTCATCCATTATAGTGAATGCTGATAGGATGTAATCGGAGGGAGTTGCCTTCTGCCACTCCCCTAACAGGTGTGTCCAATTAAGCTGATACAAATGTTGGTTATAAATAGCAAGTGTTTTAGTTATATGTTGTAAGCCTGATGAAACAGCTTGTTTGATGAGAAACGCGTCGCTTGTTTTTACTTTTTTTAAATAGTAAAATATATTACTTTTTTATAAAACACTTTCTTTTGTGCTTTTGTGCATTATTTGGACCAACTTTGGTCCCTTGGACTTCTGCTGACTGCCTCCTGTGGGAACCTGTCATAGTCTGTTGGGTGACCGTATTGATCCCATCCTGCTTGATTAGCATCACTGAAGATGCTTTACTAAATGTGAGTACACTACCAACTATGCACAGTACTATTTCCTGGGTCCAAACTGTACTAGGCCATATAGGCACCTCTGTGTCTCTTTGTATTTCCACCACAGATTAATCTTTCCTATCCAAGAGGTCGGTCTGCTGGGTGACTGTGATTGATCCCAGACTGCTTCTATTGCACTAACTGGAGTGCTCCCTAAATTGTGAGTTTGCATCGACACAACTTAATCATATCCACTGTGTTGAACAAACAATATTGGGCCATGTGGTGCATCTGTCTTCTTTCTGTTTTGTAGATCACCACAGTGAGGCTGCGGTATTTCCAGTGACCAGAAAGGAGGAGGGAGGGTATAATAGCACCCACGCTATTATAAACAAGAAAACCCTTAGCGACCGGCAACATATATGGTATATCCTGGTCATTAAGGGGTTAAAAAATATAACATTTATATTAATATTTTTTTAAAGGGTTAAAAAGCAATATGGAATATGGCAGGGTGTTTGACTGAGAAGGGCTCCAATGTGTGTGCATGTATTTATATACATATATATATATACAGTATATATATATATATATATAATAGAGCAAGCAAGGTAAAAACAAGTGCAATAGAAAGACCAGCTTTAATATTGCTAGAGGTGCTTATGTGAATAGATTTAACCAAAAAGAAAGATAGGTGAAATGTATTAATCTATTGCTGCTGCTATAATGACAAACAAGTAGGAATCTATGTCCTTCATGTGTATAGATTCAAACAGAACCTTTAAAGGTAAAAGCAAAGAGAAGCAATAGAGATCTGCAATGATAATAAATGTCTGCAAATCCTCAACTGTACACATGTATGCAGATGACACGGTAATGTATGCAAACAATTCCGATCTACCGCAGCTTGAAGCAGTGCTCCAAGACCAGTTCACAGAGGTAGAAAAGTGAATCTCAAAAAAAAAACTCTTCCTAAACACTGACAAAACTGTCACAATGATCTTTGGAACAGGACCTAAACTACACAAACTACAAAATTCCCATCTATGCATCAAAACAAAATCAAATTGCACACTGACCGCAGTCCACTCTTTTAAATACTTGGGTATGTTGTTAGACCCCAATCTATCATTTGGCCTCCACATAGAAAAACTGGTATCTAAACTTTATCCAAAAATAGGTGCCCTGTACAGAAACAAATCCTGCCTCAGCCCTACTGTAAACGAAAAGATTGTACAGCAAATGCTGATGCCAATCGTGGATTATGGGGATGTAGTATATGCACCTGCACCGCAAACTCACCTTAATAAACTTAATACATTGTATAACTCGTTCTGCCGCTTTGTGCTACAATGTAACTACAGGACCCACCATTGTGACATGCTAAAAGAACTAAACTGGCTGTCGCTGGAATCCAGACGCACCCTCCATCTTTCCTGCCTTGTGTTTAAAAGCATTTTTGAGAAGCTCCCACCCTACCTGAGCAGTATGCTCTCACCGGTTATTCCCACCTCCTATAACCTCTGATCCAGTACCAGCACATTATTTAGCTTGCCTCAATACAAAAAGAAAGCAGCTCGATCCTCCTTTTCCTACAGAGCACCACAATTATGGAACGACCTCCCGCACACTTTCAAACCTCCCCCAAGCCTAATATCCTTTAAGAGAGCCCTCTCTACATATCTCAAAACAGAATGCACCTGTCATTGTTGATTATATATTTCCTACCTGTTCTATGTTAAATTTTTGTGCATATATTGTGTATTATTATTGTTTTTTTATTGTATTGTACCCATTGTATCAATGCAATGTTTTGTGTACCCAGGACATACTTGAAAACGAGAGACCAGCTGCTGTTTTTAGGAGGTGCACTCAAAAACAACAGAAAAACTGCAATAGTGTAATATGTTTTCAATAAATACAATTAAAACAGACAGACAATTGCACTCACATAGCCAATCTCAACATTTATAAAGTATGATTAAAGCAGAGAGTGATCATCCTGCACAGGAATATAATAGCGTTTTTGTTCTGGTTCCATACTATGGCGTCCAAAGGATAGAAGTGACTGTATCCTGATATAAAGTAACTAAACCCACTATAAGTCCTAACTTGTTTTGAAGATGAAAAGCCTCTGATAAAGAAGTCTAGGCCTATGTGTTTAACCTTGCTAATAGTTTAAATACATAGGTTTAATGTTGCATGGGAACTGCATTTACTGCATCTTTTAAACATTTAGCTGGTCAGCTAATCATAAGTGGTAGTCACACAAACTTGCCAACCACTAGTCATGTTCTACTCATGAGCTGCAAACTTTATGCAGGGCCAGACTGGGAATAGAAAACAGCCCTGGAAAATTTGGAGACAGGCCCTATTTTTCGTTGAGTCAGTAAAATGCATACACCCATTTTTCTCAAAGGGGATTACTGGGATACTCCTTTCCCCAATATATATTTTTTTGCACTTCATTTTGACAACAAAATGGGCACCACATCACATTTAACACACAAAGGGGCCGATTAATCATAGTGCGAGCGGACATCGATAAATGCTGACAGCATTCACTGTCAGCATTTATCATTGCACAAGCATTTCTCATGAAATGCTTGTGCAATGCCGCCCCCCGGAACATTCACGGCCAATCGGCCGCAGTGGTGTCAATCAACCCAATCATATCCGATCGGGCTGATTGCTGTCCGCCGCCTCAGAGGCCAGAAGGCTAGGCGTAAACAGATGCATTTGGGGCTTGTTAAATTGGCCCTAAAGGGTGTTGATAAATAGTGATGTCGCGAACCTAAAAATTTCGGTTGGCGAAAGGCTGACTCGAACTGCCGTAACTGTTTGCGAACCGGCGAACCAGGCGAACCGCCATTGACTTTAATAGGCAGGCGAAC
This sequence comes from Bombina bombina, assembly GCF_027579735.1. NCBI lineage: Eukaryota > Metazoa > Chordata > Amphibia > Anura > Bombinatoridae > Bombina > Bombina bombina. The sequence goes on along the minus strand of NC_069504.1, from coordinate 609,655,541 downwards.
TTTAAATCCCACAGGGACTCTTTCTGGCCACAATAGTGATGGAAAAGTTGTTTCAAGGGGACTAACACCTGGACTGTGGCATGCCGGAGGGGGATCCATGGCAAAACTCCCATGGAAAATTACATAGTTGATGCAGAGTCTGGTTTTAACCCATAAAGGGCCTAAATCACCTAACATTCCTAAATTGTTTGGAATAACGTGCTTTAAAACATCAGGTATGATGTTGTATCGATCAGGTAGTGTAAGGGTTACGCCCGCTTCACAGTGACAGACCAAACTCCCCGTGTAACGCACCGCAAACAACCGCAAACAGTCCATTTGCACAACCACAAGATAGATAGATTTGATAGATAGATACATAGATTACATAGATCAATAGATGCAATATACGTATGATAGATACAAATTACATAGATCAATAGATGCAATATACATTTGATAGATACGAATTACATAGATCAAAAGATGCAATATACATTTGATAGATACGAATAACATAGATCAATAGATGCAATATAGATTTGATAGATATGATTTACATAGATCAAAAGATGCAATATACATTTGATAGTTACGAATTACATAGATCAATAGATGCAATATATATTTGATAGATACAATTGATAGTTAGATAGATTCGATAGATAAATAGATAGATTTGATAGATATATAATTTCCCTGACAGAGTATAACAAGAAGACATGCGGTCTGGGACCCGTGGTGTGTTAAGTAGTACTATTCTTAGCAGTTTAATACCTTTTATTCCCCCTATCAGGGGAGGTCTATATGGCCTGGATTTTAGGAACTGGGAGATGGAAGAAGATGCTTGGTCTGTCCTCCTACTTCAAATTTGGCCGAAACACAAGTGGCTGTCAGAAAACAGTCCGGCCACGAGATTGATAGATTTGATAGATAGATAGATAGATAGATACATAGATTACATAGATCAATAGATGCAATATACATTGGATGGATAAAAATTACATAGATCAATAGATGCAATATACATTTGATAGATACGAATTACATAGATCAAAAGATGCAATATACATTTGATAGATACGAATAGCATAGATCACTAGATGCAATATAGATTTGATAGATACGATTTACATAGATCAAAAGATGCAATATACATTTGATAGATACGAATTACATAGAACAATAGATGCAATATATATTTGATAGATACGATTGATAGTTAGATAGATTCGATAGATAAATAGATAGATTTGATAGATATATAATTTCCCTGACAGAGTATAACAATAAGACATGCGGTCTGGGAACCGTGGTATGTTAAGTAGTACTATTCTTAGCAGTTTAATACCTGTTACTCCCCCTATCGGGGGAGGTCTATATGGCCTGCATTTTAGGAACCGGGAGATGGAAGAAGAGGCTTGGTCTATCCTCCTACTTCAAATTTGTCCGAAACACAAGTGGCTGTCAGAAAACAGTCCGGCCACGAGATTGATAGATTTGATAGATAGATACATAGATTACATAGATCAATAGATGCAATATACATTGGATAGATACAAATTACATAGATCAATAGATGCAATAAACATTTGATAGATACGAATTACATAGATCAAAAGATGCAATATACATTTGATAGATACGAATAACATAGATCACTAGATGCAATATAGATTTGATAGATACGATTTACATAGATCAAAAGATGCAATATACATTTGATAGATACGAATTACATAGAACAATAGATGCAATATATATTTGATAGATACGATTGATAGTTAGATAGATTCGATAGATAAATAGATAGATTTGATAGATATATAATTTCCCTGACAGAGTATAACAATAAGACATGCGGTCTGGGAACCGTGGTGTGATAAGTAGTACTATTCTTAGCAGTTTAATACCTTTTATTCCCCCTATCAGGGGAGGTCTATATGGCCTGGATTTTAGGAACTGGGAGATGGAAGAAGATGCTTGGTCTGTCCTCCTACTTCAAATTTGGCCGAAACACAAGTGGCTGTCAGAAAACAGTCCGGCCACGAGATTGATAGATTTGATAGATAGATAGATACATAGATTACATAGATCAATAGATGCAATATACATTGGATGGATAAAAATTACATAGATCAATAGATGCAATATACATTTGATAGATACGAATTACATAGATCAAAAGATGCAATATACATTTGATAGATACGAATAGCATAGATCACTAGATGCAATATAGATTTGATAGATACGATTTACATAGATCAAAAGATGCAATATACATTTGATAGATACGAATTACATAGAACAATAGATGCAATATATATTTGATAGATACGATTGATAGTTAGATAGATTCGATAGATAAATAGATAGATTTGATAGATATATAATTTCCCTGACAGAGTATAACAATAAGACATGCGGTCTGGGAACCGTGGTATGTTAAGTAGTACTATTCTTAGCAGTTTAATACCTGTTACTCCCCCTATCGGGGGAGGTCTATATGGCCTGCATTTTAGGAACCGGGAGATGGAAGAAGAGGCTTGGTCTATCCTCCTACTTCAAATTTGTCCGAAACACAAGTGGCTGTCAGAAAACAGTCCGGCCACGAGATTGATAGATTTGATAGATAGATACATAGATTACATAGATCAATAGATGCAATATACATTGGATAGATACAAATTACATAGATCAATAGATGCAATAAACATTTGATAGATACGAATTACATAGATCAAAAGATGCAATATACATTTGATAGATACGAATAACATAGATCACTAGATGCAATATAGATTTGATAGATACGATTTACATAGATCAAAAGATGCAATATACATTTGATAGATACGAATTACATAGAACAATAGATGCAATATATATTTGATAGATACGATTGATAGTTAGATAGATTCGATAGATAAATAGATAGATTTGATAGATATATAATTTCCCTGACAGAGTATAACAATAAGACATGCGGTCTGGGAACCGTGGTGTGATAAGTAGTACTATTCTTAGCAGTTTAATACCTGTTACTCCCCCTATCGGGGGAGGTCTATATGGCCTGCATTTTAGGAACCGGGAGATGGAAGAAGAGGCTTGGTCTGTCCTCCTACTTCAAATTTGTCCGAAACACAAGTGGCTGTCAGAAAACAGTCCGGCCACGAGATAGATAGATTTGATAGATAGATACATAGATTACATAGATCAATAGATGCAAAATACATTGGATAGATACAAATTACATAGATCAATAGATGCAATATACATTTGATAGATATGAATTACATAGATCAAAAGATGCAATATACATTTGATAGATACGAATAACATAGATCACTAGATGCAATATAGATTTGATAGATACGATTTACATAGATCAAAAGATGCAATATACATTTGATAGATACGAATTACATAGAACAATAGATGCAATATATATTTGATAGATACGATTGATAGTTAGATAGATTCGATAGATAAATAGATAGATTTGATAGATATATAATTTCCCTGACAGAGTATAACAATAAGACATGCGGTCTGGGAACCGTGGTGTGTTAAGTAGTACTATTCTTAGCAGTTTAATACCTGTTACTCCCCCTATCGGGGGAGGTCTATATGGCCTGCATTTTAGGAACCGGGAGATGGAAGAAGAGGCTTGGTCTGTCCTCCTACTTCAAATTTGTCCGAAACACAAGTGGCTGTCAGAAAACAGTCCGGCCACGAGATAGATAGATTTGATAGATAGATACATAGATTACATAGATCAATAGATGCAATATACATTGGATAGATACAAATTACATAGATCTATCGATGCAATATACATTTCACTAGTTATACATTCAACTATTTTATTACCTAGCCATTCAAGTGGTAAAAATATATTACTAAATCCTAACTAAATCCTACTAAATCCTAACAACTACTATCTATGTTGAGAGGACCCAATATCATGGCAGACCAATAGCATCACCCACTGAGGGAATCGTAGCTAGTCATTTCCACATTAAATTCAGTACGAATCCTTACTTGGTCGTATTGTTTTTTAGCCATTAATTTCATGGCTACATGGTAGTAGACCAATATGTATTTTAATATGTATGTTTAACATGATCTAATAAAAGTTATTTTTTAACATATAATTTCTTTATACCTCTTCATACGTTCCAGAGTGCTATATTTGTACCCCTTAATCAGTTCTTTACTGATTCCTTGCATAGTATATTAATTGGTACAAGCACCTATCCCTAACCAGATTGTGATTATTTATATTCAAATTTATTGAGACTTACCAAACTCAATATTTAGTGGTTTATAGGGGAACGTTCAGTACATTTTTCAGTTTTGAGTAGTGCCATTGTTTCATCTCCTATTAATAGATCAAAAGATGCAATATACATTTAATAGATACGAATTACATAGATCAATAGATGCAATATACATTTGATAGATATGAATTACATAGATCAATAGATGCAATATACATTTGATAGATACTAGTGTTACTAGTTTCCGTTTTGTTTTTAACAGAAAACAAATCCCAAAAGTCCATCCTTTTATTGAAAACCAAGATATTGAAGAGTTGTGTGTGTGATACTGGTGAGATCATCTTGTTCAGCAAGAGCGAACATGCACTCTGAGACTAAATACCTGACGCTGAAATCTACAGCTGGTCTCGGGCAGTTGGAGTCGAGCGGCATTACCCGCAGCTGATTGGAAGTTCCAGTGTGACGCGCATTAGCCTTGGGGTGTCTGTCAGGCGACTCTGAACAGTCCCGACTTGTGTTAATTGGCACGCCACTGTACCGCCCGCCTTGTGAGTATCTGACAGTATCGGGGGGGACGGGACATACCTGTCTTATCGTATAGGAGTGATGATACTGTTTTATGTTTGGCGCCTCTATTCTCCCCTTTTGTCTTTGATAGATACGAATTACATAGATCAAAAGATGCAATATACATTTGATAGATACGAATTACATCGATCGATAGATGCAATATACATTTGATAGATACGAATTACATAGATCAATAGATGCAATATACATTTGATAGATACGAATTACATAGATCAATAGATGCAATATATATTTGATAGATACGATTGATAGTTAGATAGATTGCCTTTTGTGCAAAGAAATTGTACCCGGGTACCTTCCACTGCGGTGTCCCCTATCAGGGGACGTGTATATGGCATGGATTTTAGGAACCGGGAGATGGAAAAAGATGCTTGGACACACAGTACAGGTCGTTCTCCTTCAGCCTTTTTATAAGAGGGTCCCCGACCTTCAACAGGCATGACAGCATGAAAGACCCCATATGCCATGACTTCCTTTTGCACAATTGAGTACAGGTATGGCATCGATTTTAGGAAACCGGAGATAATTTTTAGGAACCGGGAGATGGAAAAAGATGCTTGGACACCCAGTACAGGTTTTTCTCCTTCAGCCTTTTTATACGAGGGTCCCGACCCTCAACAGGCACGACAGCATGAAAGACCCCATATGCCATGACTTTCTTTTGCACAATCGAGTACAGGCATGGCATCGTTTTTAGGAACCCGGAGATAATTTTTAGGAACCGGGAGATGGAAAAAGATGCTTGGTCGGTCCTCCTACTTCAAATTTGGGGCACTGCGCGTGCAATCTACTGTGCCACCAGATATGAGTGGTGTGTTAAGTAGTACTATTCTTAGCAGTTTAATCTGTCATGCTCGTCTGAGTAGGTTCAGGAGTTTGGAGCATGTGCAAGGTGATGGCTGAGTTAAGCTGAGAGGATGTGAAGAGGTGAGTAGGACTCAGTATACCAGAATGGAAACAAAGAAGGGCTTTTGTTAAAGTAACTTTACTAAGGTAATGCAAGGAAAACAAGAGGTAAAGCACATCGAGGTTATATTCCAAACTGATAATAAACAAATGAAAGTCTTGTAAAAGAACAGTTCAAGCAGAAGTCCTTCAACAGACACAGACGACCCTTACAAGTACTTGATATTAGGATCAAAGTGGGCATACACAGGTATTAGAGCCAGGGTACTTGGTATCATATGCCAGTATCTTGGTAAGGCAACTTGGTTTCAGGAACGGGACGAGCGGCGAGCATACGCCTGTATCTCGGTAAGGCAACTTGGTTTCAGGAACGGGCCGAGCATACGCCAGTATCTCGGTAAGGCAACTTGGTTTCAGGAAGGAGCCGAGCATACGTCAGTATCTCGGTAAGGCAACTTGGGTTTAGGAACAGGCCGAGCATACGCCAGTATGTCGGTAAGGCAACTTGGGTTCAGGAACAGGCCGAGCATACGCCAGTATCTCAGTAAGGCATCTTGGGTTCAGGAACAGGCCGAGCATACGCCAGTATCTCGGTAAGGCAACTTGGGTTCAGGAACAGGCCGAGCATACGACAGTATCTCGGTAAAATAACTTTGGTTCAGGAACAGGCCGAGCATACGCCAGTATCTCGGTAAGGCAACTTAGTTTCAGGAAGACAAATGTCACAGTAGAGTTGCTTAAACTCAGCAAGCAGATAAACAAACAGTTCTTACAGCAGTGGAGTTTAGTACCAACAGCCAAGGAAGTATACAGGTACTCACAGCATAGGTACTTGGCTTCAGGATAAACAGATGTCACAGTATAATTGCTTAGACTCAGCAAGCAGATTAACATACAGTTCTTACAGCAGTGGAGTTTAGTACCAACAGCCAAGGAAGTATACAGGTACTCACAGCAGAGGTACTTGGCTTCAGGATAAACAGATGTCACAGTGTAGTTGCTTAGACTCAGCAGGCAGATTAACATACAGTTCTTACACCAGTGGAGTTTAGTACCAACAGCCAAGGAAGTATACAGGTACTCACAGCAGAGGTAGTTGGCTTCAGGATAAACAGATGTCACAGTATAGTTGCTTAGACTCAGCAGGCAGATTAACATGCAGTTCTTCCACCAGTGGAGTTTAGTACCAACAGCCAAGGAAGTATACAGGTACTCACAGCAGAGGTACTTGGCTTCAGGATAAACAGATGTCACAGTATAGTTGCTTAGACTCAGCAGGCAGATTAACATACAGTTCTTACATAAATGGAGTTTAGTACCAACAGACAAGGAAGTATACAGGTACTCACAGCAGAGGTACTTGGCTTCAGGATAAACAGATGTCACAGTATAGTTGCTTAGACTCAGCAGGCAGATTAACATACAGTTCTTACAGCAGTGGAGTTTAGTACCAACAGCCAAGGAAGTATACAGGTGCTCACAGCAGAGGTACTTGGCTTCAGGATAAACAGATGTCACAGTATAGTTGCTTAGACTCAGCAGCCAGTTAAGCTTACAGTTCTCACAGCATGGTGATAGACACAGTAGCGAAGTAAGCATACAGGATACAAAAGAATTATCAGAATACAAGCCAAGGGTCTGTAGCCAGGAAAGCCGTCCAATCTTTCATAAAGCAAATAGGGGAATCCAGAAGAAGGGTCAATCAGCAAGCCGAGTTCAGATGCCAGGGATCCAAAAACAAAACAGGAATTCATGAAACAGAAGCAGCTCATCTCATCAGGCCTTTTTTACTCAAATGTATCGCCCAATGCCAGTCCCTTCGGGATCCATCCCTCATTCATTTTAATAAAGGTGAGATAATCAAGACTTTTTTGACCTAGGCGACTTCTCTTCTCAGTGACAATACCTCCTGCTGCACTGAAGGTCCTCTCTGACAAGACACTTGAAGTGGGGCAGGCCAGAAGTTCGATTGCAAATTGGGATAGCTCAAGCCACAGGTCAAGCCTGCACATCCAGTAGTCAAGGGGTTCATCGCTCCTCAGAGTGTCGAGATCCGCAGTTAATGCACGGTAGTCTGCTACCTGTCGGTTGAGTCATTCTCTGAGGCTGGATCCCGAAGGGCTGTGGCGATGCATAGGAGTTAAAAAGGTCCGCATGTCCTCCATCAACAACACGTCTGGAAAGCGTCCTGTCCTTGCCAGCGTGGTCATGGGAAGAGGAGTATTACTTTCATCTCTTCCCCTGTTAGATTCCCGTTGTGCTGTGACATCACCCTTATACACTGTGTAAAGCATACTTTTTAATTTATTTTTGAACTGCTCCATCCTTTCCGACTAACATTTCATTCACATTATGCTTATACCGGGGGTCTAGTAGCGTGGACACCCAGTACAGTTCGTTCTCCTTCAGCTTTTTTATACGAGTGTCCCTCAACAGGCACGACAGCATGAAAGACCCCATTTGCACAAGGTTGGATGCCGAGCTACTCAGGTCCCATTCCTCATCCTCACTGATGTCACTGAAGGTATCTTCTTCGCCCCAGCCACGTACAACACCACGGTTACCAGATAGGTGACAACAACGAGCACCCTGGGATGCCTGTTGTGCTTGGTCTTCCTCCTCCTCCTCAAAGCCACATTCCTCCTCTGACTCCTCTTCCTCACAATCCTCTTCCTGCGTTGCCGCTGGTCTAGCAAGCGATGCTGATAAGGCTGTTTCTGGTGGTGATGGATTCCACAACTCTTCCTCTTCAAGCTCATCTACGGCCTGATCCAGCACTCTTCGCAGGGCATGCTCCAGGAAGAAAACAAATGGTATGATGTCGCTGATGGTGCCTTCGGTGCGACTGACTAGGTTTGTCACCTCCTCAAAAGGATGCATGAGCGTCCAGTAATGTGGCAAAAAAATCCCCAGCTCCCCAGAGGCTGTCCTAGCACCCCGGTCATACAAATACTTGTTAACAGCTTTTTCTTGTTGGAGTAGGCAGTCAAACATTAGGAGTGTTGAATTCCAAAGTGTCGGGCTGTCGCAAATCAAGCGCCTCACTGGCAGGTTGTTTCGTCGCTGGATATCTGACAAGTGCGCCATTGCCGTGTAGGAACGCCTGAAATGGCCACACACCTTCCTGGCCTGCTTCAAGATGTCCTGTAAGACTGGGTACTTATGCACAAAGTGCTGTACAATCAGATTACACACATGTGCCATGCACGGCACATGTGTCAACTTGCCCAATTTCAATGCCGCCACCAAATTACTTCCATTGTCAGAAACAACTTTGCCAATCTCCAGTTGGTGCGGAGTCAGCCACTGATCCACCAGTGCGTTCAGGGCGGACAGGAGTACTGGTGTGGTGTGACTCTCTGCTTTCAGGCAAGTCAACCCCAAAACGGCGTGATACTGCCGTATCCGGGATGTTGAATAGTACCTGGGGAGCTGGGGGGTGCCGTTGATGTGGAGCAAGATGCAGCAGCAGAAGAGGACTCAGCCGAGGAAGAGGTTATGGAAGAAGATGGAGTAGGAGGAGTAGCTGAGGTAGCAGCAGGCCTGCCTGCAAGTTGTGGCGGTGTCACCAACTCCTCTGCAGAGCCACGCATTCCATGCTTGCCAGCCGTCAGCAGGTTTACCCAATGCGCAGTGTAGGTGATATACCGGCCCTGACCATGCTTTGCATACCAGCTATCAGATGGACCCTTGCCCCAACACTGTGTGCCAGACATGCCATAACTTCCTTTCGCAAAATCAAGTACAGGTTGGGGATTGCCTTTTGTGAAAAGAAATTTCGGCTGGGTACCTTCCACTGCGGTGTCCCAATAGATACACATTTTTTGAATGCCTCAGACTCCACCAGCTTGTATGGTAAAAGCTGGCGGGCTAAGAGTTCAGACAAGCCAGCTGTCAGACGCCGGGCAAGGGGGTGACTTTGGAACATTGGCTTCTTACGCTCAAACATGTCCTTGACAGACACCTGACTGTGGGCAGATGACCAGGAACTGCTATGGAAGAGAGACGGAGTGGCGGATGGTTGAGAGGGGACAAGAAGGACAGCAGTGGTTGACGTGGCTTAAGATGCTGGAGCAGGAGGAGGATGGCGGCTTTGAGTTTGTGTGCTGCTTCTACTCATGTGTTCATCCCATCGTCGTTTGTGCTGTGAGATCATGTGCCTTCGCAAAGCAGTTGTACCTAGGTGGGTGTTGGACTTCCCACGACTCAGTTTCTTTTGGCACAGGTTGCAAATGGCATCGCTGTTGTCAGAGGCAGACATACAAAAAAAATGCCACACTGCTGAGCTCTGCGATGACGGCATTCTGGTGGTGGCAATAGCATGCGTTGATTGGCGTGCTGTCTGGCTGACCCCGGGTGCCGATGCATGCTGTCTGACTGTGCCACTATCTCCTTGCGACGACCTCCCCCTGCTTCCAACTCGTCTCCTCCTCCTCTCTGTCTCCCCATCTGAACATTCCCCCTCTTCTTCTTCTCTTCTAGCGGGCACCCACGTGACATCCACGGACGCATTATCATCAACCGCTTCACTTGTATCTTACAAATCAACAAAGGAAGCAGCAGCGGGTACAACATCATCATCATCATCACACCGTACGTCGTCAATGTCTGTAATGCTGCCTGACTGAGACATATTACTGTTATCTACATCCTCTGTCGATGATGGTTGCGCATCACTCATTTCTTCCAACTGATGTGTCAATAACTCCTCTGACAGATCAAGTGAAGCGGCTGTGGTTCTAGGGTTGGTGGTGGCGGCAGGCGGGCGAGTAGCACTGGTCACTTGAGAGGTGCCCAAAGCTAAGCTGGAGGTGGATGGTGCGTCAAGGTTATGAGCCGAAGCTGTAGAAGATTGGGTGTCCTGTGTTATAAAGTCAACTATTTCATCAGAACTTTTCGCGTTCATGGCATGTGGCCTCTGAATACTGTGCATTATTGTAGGGTCAAAGGGAATCACAGCACCACAACGGCACCTGCGGGGTGGCCTGCCTCTGCCTGTCATTTTTTTTTAAATGTAGACTTACACTACTATTAAACAAAATATGAGTGGTGCAACTGGGCAAGTGGGCACAGTGACCGTATATGCTGTGAGCCTGACACAAAAAAGCAGACTGATGTTTCACAATCAAAAAAGTTTATTTTTTTTAAATGTACACTTACACTACTATTAAACATGATATGAGTGGGGGCACTGGGCAAGTGGGCACAGTATACGCTGTGAGCCTGACACAAAAAAGCAGACTGATGTTTCACAGTCAAATTTTTTTTTTTAAATATTTACACTACTGTTATAACAAATATGATTGGCGGCACTAGTTGGCAAGTGGGCCTGGCACACACGCTGGCAGGCAGGCAACTGCAATAAGATTACACTAGCAAACTGATGTTTCACAGTCAAAAAAGTTTTTTTTTAAAATATTTACACTACTGTTACAACAAATATGAGTGGTGCCACTAACTTGGCAAGTGGGCCTGGCACACACGCTGGCAGGCAGGCAACTGCAATTAGATTACACTAGCAGACTGATGTTTCACAGTCAAAAAACTTTTTTTTTTAAATATTTAAACTACTGTTATAACAAATATGATTGGTGGCACTAGTTGGCAAGTGGGCCTGGCACACACGCTGGCAGGCAGGCTACTGTAATTAGATTATACTAGCAGACTGATGTTTCACAGTCAAAAAAGTTTTTTTAAAAAAATATTTACACTATTGTTATAACAAATATGATTGGTGGCACTAGTTGGCAAGTTGGCCTGGCACACACGCTGGCAGGCAGGCTACTGCAATTAGATTACACTAGCAGACTGATGTTTCACAGTCAAAAAAGTTTTTTTTAAAATATTTACACTACTTTTACAACAAATATTAGTGGTGCCACTAACTTGGCAAGTGGGCCTGGCACACACGCTGGCAGGCAGGCTACTGCAATTAGATTACACTAGCAGACTGATGTCTCACAGTCAAAAAAGTTTTTTTAAAAAAATATTTAAACTACTGTTATAACAAATATGATTGGTGGCACTAGTTGACAAGTGGGCCTGGCACACACGCTGGCAGGCAGGCAGGCAACTGCAATTAGATTACACTAGCAGACTGATGTTTCACAGTCAAAAAAGTTTTTTTTTTTAATATTTACACTACTGTTACAACAAATATGAGTGGTGCCACTAACTTGGCAAGTGGGCCAGGCACACACGCTGGCAGGCAGGCAACTGCAATAAGATTACACTAGCAGACTGATGTCTCACAGTCAAAAAAGTTTTTTTTTTTAAATATTTAAACTACTGTTATAACAAATATGATTGGTGGCACTAGTTGGCAAGTGGGCCTGGCACACACGCTGGCAGGCAGGTAACTGCAATTAGATTACACTAACAGACTGATGTTTCACAGTCAAAAAAGTTTTTTTTTTAAATATTTACAGTACTGTTACAACAAATATGAGTGGTGCCACTAACTTGGCAAGTGGGCCTGGCACACACGCTGGCAGGCTACTGCAATTAGATTACACTAGCAGACTGATGTCTCACAGTCAAAAAAGTTTTTTTTTTAAATATTTAAACTACTGTTATAACAAATATGATTGGTGGCACTAGTTGGCAAGTGGGCCTGGCACACACGCTGGCAGGCAGGCAACTGCAATTAAATTACACTAGCAGACTGATGTTTCACAGTCAAAAAAGTTTTTATTTTAAATATTTACACTACTGTTATAACAAATATGATTGGTGGCACTAGTTGGCAAGTGGGCCTGGCACACATGCTGGCAAGGAGGCAAATGCAATAAGATTACACTAGCAGACTGATGTCTCACAGTCAAAAAATTTTTTTTTAAATATTTAAACTACTGTTTTAACAAATATGATTGGTGGCACTAGTTGGCAAGTGGGCCTGGCACACACGCTGGCAGGAAGGCAACTTTAATTAGATTACACTAACAGACTGATGTTTCACAGTCAAAAAAGTTTTTTTTTTAAATATTTACACTACTGTTACAACAAATATGAGTGTTGCCACTAATTTGCAAGTGGGCCTGGCACACACGCTGGCAGGCAGGCAGGCTACTGAAATTAGATTACACTAGCAGACTGATGTCTGACAGTCAAATTTTTTTTTTTTTAAATATTTAAACTACTGTTATAACAAATATGATTGGTGGCACTAGTTGGCAAGTGGGCCTGGCACACACGCTGGCAGGCAGGCAACTGCAATTAAATTACACTAGCAGACTGATGTTTCACAGTCAAAAAAGTTTTTTTAAAAAATATTTACACTACTGTTACAACAAATATGAGTGGTGCCACTAACTTGGCAAGTGGGCCTGGCACACACGCTGCCAGGCAGGCAAATGCAATAAGATTAAACTAGCAGACTGATGTCTCACAGTCAAAAAAGTTTTTTTTAAAATATTTACACTACTGTTATAACAAATATGATTGGTGGCACTAGTTGGCAAGTGGGCCTGGCACACATGCTGGCAGGCAGGCAACTGCAATTAGATTACACTAGCAGACTGATGTAAAAGTTTTTTTTTTTTAAATTTACACTAATGTTACACCAGATATGACTGGTGGCACTGAGCAAGTAGGCACAGTATATGCTGTGAGCCTGACACACAGGCCTGGCAGTGCCAGGCAGGCAACTATTAGATTACAAAGAGAAAAAAAAATGACTGATGTAGCCCTAAAAAGGTCCTTACAGCAGAGATCAGATGAGTCCTTCAGATGAGTCCTTCAGGGCTGTAGTGGACACTGAATACACTAGCCTAGCTATCAATTTCCCTATAAAATCACCAGCAGCAGCAATATCCCTCCTCTCACTAAGAATGCAGGATCAGAATTAATCTAAAATGGCTGCTGCCAAGGAGCAGGGAGGGTCTGGTAGGGAGTGTCTGCTGCTGATTGGCTGTAATGTGTCTGCAGACTGTGAGATACAGGGTCAAAGTTTACTCAATGATGACGAATAGGGGGCGGGTCGAACATCACATATGTTCGCCCACCGCTGCGAACGCGAACAAGCTATGTTCGCCGGGAACTGTTCTCCGGCGAACTATTCGCGACATCACTATTGCTAAAGTGAAAAGCTGGCTTTGATTCATTACACACACACACACACACATATATATATGCATATGTATATAATGGACAAATCTCGCAGAGCAAACAAGATTTGCAAGAAATGCGAGAAAACAAAAAAAATCACAACAGTAACATCTAGAAATGACATTTAGCAATCACGGTCTTTCAATCTTTCTTTTTATTTCATATTTGCATTTTTGTGATTCTGAGTTTCATTAATTTCGTCTTCTTAACTGGGAATTCTATCAACAATCATGTATTTGTGATTTGGATTTAACCATTGAATTGGCATGCAGTCATATGGAAAGTGCTGCAAAATATCTCTGTAGTTTAGACCCCCAACATCTTGGAATAATGTAAAAGAAATGAAAGAGGAACATTTGTGGCACTTAGGTCTTGGGTAAGGGAACCAAGAGTTGAAGTTCACTGTCAAAAAACCTATTATGATAAAACTGATATTTCATTTCAGAAATAAATATATCACATATATATTTTTATATACACCCCATTCATCAAAATGTCAAAAAACAAAACAAACTCAAGACTGATAAATCTGCTCAACAGTAGCGCTAGGTGATATTTGATGAATCCTTTCCATGGCATTCAGTGCTAAAGCTTTATGGGAAGTACGGGCTGATATGACTGAGAATGTTTGATGTCACCGTTCATCCTGCAGGCCAAAGTGCTAGGACAAACCTGGAGATATGAGGGTGAATGTCCACATGGCAGTGGATGAAGTATTGGTCAGGTGACAATGACAGATTGTAACAGTTAGGAGGTATGAGTTTGATTAATATGTCTTCTTATCAATGACAGAGGGAGACTGAAGAGCCATGTATGAGCAGAGGTGACTCTCCCCAATATGTAGAAGGTGAACATTTTCACATCTTTATTTTGTCTACCTGTGAAGGGCTTAAAGCTGCATTTTAAAAAAAATATTTTTTTTAAAATGTAATTTATAAAGTCAAATTGTGTATCACGTTTTAAGCACTGTCCATATTTAGGCAACATTTAAATAATGTGATTTAACTCAAATTAACCGATAGACAATTCTGATTTATTTCAACTATTTAAGAAAGTGTGTGATTTTTTTTTATTTGCTCTAGTGAATCGGTCAGAATCTAAAATAACTAGCAACTATTTCAACTATTTAAGAAAGTGTGTGATTTTTTTTTATTTGCTCTAGTGAATCGGTCAGAATCTAAAATAACTAGCAACCTACAATCAGTGTACGTGCTCTGCTTGTTATTCATGTGATGTACATACACATAAAAAGTCACAACAATAGAATTAATAAAATGCCAAATAAATAAATAATATAAAATATTAAATTAGGTTTATTGGGTCATAAGATAGCTGAATCCCAATAATAAAGTAGAAGAAAACAAATATTCAGGGCTAGATTACAAGTGGAGCGCTAAATATTGCTTGCCTGCAAGCAATATTAGCGCTCCATGAGTAATACCAGTGCACGCTAATGTGCACTGGTATTACAAGTTAAGTACAATGCGAATGCGACCTCGTGTTCACATTGCATGGAAGCATTGCGTTCCTGAGAGAGCGTGCTTCCATAGGGGCCCATTTATCAAGCTCCTTAAGGAGCTTGTGGGCCGCTGCTCCATAACCCTGTCCGCCTGCTCTGATGAGGCGGACAGGAATTGCCAGAAATCCCCATGCTTGATTGGCCGCAAGTCTGCAGGGGGCGGCGTTGCACCAGCAGCTGACAAGAGCTGCTGGTGCAATGCTGAATACAGAGAGCGTATTGCTCTCCGCATTCAGTGATGTCTGCCGGACCTGATCCGCACTGTCGGATCAGGTCCGACAGACATATGATAAATAGGCCCCATAGGCTCCAATGGGAGCCTCATTCTGATGCTGCCTAGTGTAGTTATTTTTTTAAAAAAAATAAAGATGCTGCTATTTTTATTTTTTAATAAACTACACTATACTGTATTTTGGGGGCATTTGGGGCACATTTATAAAATTAACCAGAGATCTGATCTCTTGTTAAAGGGACACTAAAGCCAACATTTTTGATTCAGGTAAAGAATACAATTTTAAACAACATTCCTATTTACTTCTATTATCTAATTTGCTTCATTCTTTAGATATTCTTTGTTGAAGAAATAGCAATGCACATGGGTGAGCCAATTACACAAGGCATCTATGTGCAGCCACCAATCAGCAGCTACTGAGCTTATCTAGATATGCTTTTCAGCAAAGGATATTAAGAGAATGAAGCAAATTAGATAATAGAAGTAAATTAGAAAGTTGTTTAAAATTGCATGTTCTTTCTAAACCATGATAGAAAAAATTTCATGTTCCTTTAATTTTATAAGCGCTAATTGCTACCGCAAGCTCTTGTAATGGCTGGTTACATATCATGTGCAAATTTGTCCGTTTGCGGACGCGTGATAATCTAGCCCTCAATGTTTTAAAATAACTTTAATCACACAGTACCTTAAAACAGAAACATATTTCTAAGTCAAGCAGGAAAACTGCTTTGAATAAAATCATTTCATACCCTGACTGATTTGAACTTCATAGTATTATATTATGATAGGCTTTGCATACTATTATGTTGTGATAAGCAGCACATTCGTCCATATGGTAAGTAATAGGTGCCAAAACTGATAAGTTCACAAAAAAATGCCATTTGTGGGTTTGCAAACAGATGTGACTAACATTTAAACGCTATAAAGCTTTGTGTGACACTGAATGAAAATGGAGATTTTTTTTTCTTGACAGTAAATCTATCGTCAGCATTTAAATAGAATAAAACTGTTTGGTGGGAAATAAGAATCATTTGAAAACTGCTAGAATGTGTCAGACACATGAAGAGTTAGTATCTGTGAGCTGTGATCATATTGAAACCAATGTCAGCTAAGAAGATTCTGATCTTCAGCAGATGATATGTGCACCTGCAAAACCTTAGTTTCCAGGATATATTTAAAGTGCTCTTAAGAAGACAATAGGAAACATGATGCTTATTGCCGGTTTCTCAAGAGATTATAGTCTTAAAGGCCTTTATCCTTTGGATCTGATCAGCACAATGTACAATTGCTGGCACTATCTCTAAATGGATGTTTAGTCCATCATCCTCAATAAATAGCAGACATGTGCTGTAGATGGTGTTCCTTCAGTGGCTACTGCTGCCAAGTCTGAGATGTCTTACATTGTAACATCTGGATCTCTGCTACTCTCGTCAGTTACTGGCCCGCTGGTTCAGACTTATGACGCCTCTGTTGGAACATGGCCAATGCTTTGATTTGCAGTGGCTGGCAGTAGCCCATAGTATACAAGGGTTAAAGCTGGCATTTCTGTTATATGTCTGTATCTCATTTTCAGTACCGGCTCCTTTACACTCAGGAATCATAAGGATATTTCTATTTTGGCTTATTCTGAGCATTGCAGATAAGAAAGTAAATTCCCTAGTATGCTAAGAAGCCCCTGTTATTCTCTTAAACGAAAGCTAATTATCTGGTGACACAGGTTTAGATGCATAAAAAAATCATCTGGGTCAGTTAGCTAGCAGCTGGCATTTCTTACAAAGGCAAGCATCACTGAATATATAAAGAAAAGGGATTGAGCCTTTAGTTCCATGAGCTGTTTCCAATAGAAATAAATGGAGAAAGTAATTTCTTATAGGGGACTTGAACGTTTAGTATGGATGGCATAGTGGCACCAGCACAGATAAGAACTCTCAGCTAGAAGTGAATACAAATTAAATTGCAATATTTTTATTAGATATTTGTTTTTGTTTTCCTAAACATTATTATGCAAAGTAAAAAGACAGTGTAATAGCGGTTATTCTGAATTTTAAATTACCAGTACATTTTTCTTCTAGAGATGTCAAAGATTGCTTCTAGTTCCCTTCTCACTGTATCATCTGACAGTCATCAGCCAATTATAGACTCATATACCTATAAACTGTGAAGTCTTGCACATGCTCAGTAGGAGTTGGTGCCTCAAAAAGTGTGCATTTAAAACAGAGAACAAATTGATATTGGAAGTAAATTGGAAAGTTCTTTTTTTAAAAATCTAAATCATGAAAGTTTAATTTTTACTTTAGTGTCCCTTTAACTATAATTTTATATTACGAACGAATAATCAAGATATTCATATTTCCAATATACCTGTATCGAGATCGCAATATTCATATTTCATAATATTGCAATTGCACTGTAGCAAACATTTTCTATAATTATATATATATATATATATATATATATATATATATATATATATATATATATATACATATATATATATATATATATATATATATATATAAATATATATATATATATATATTTATAGATACATAGTTGCAGAAGTGTATGGCACTCACTAAATAAGTTCAGCTACCTGGTGCTCTCACTGGGAAGATACAGACAGTAGAACAGCAATGAATCCCACGGATGGGCTCCGTGTTGCAGCCAGGATCCAAATGAAGCAGGCACACAGGATTTTTCATAAACACTCCGTTTTATTGGCAGTATTTTAACCAAACGTTTCGGCTCAAACACGAGCCTTTGTCAATGGTGTACAAAACCAAATGTGAAATACTGGACAAACCCACACCTTAAATACCCACCCAGCCCAAGTGACAGACCAATCAGTATATGCATCCGTTACACACCCACTCTCACAAGGCAAACATTTTTGCCGGGTTCACCATAGGCGCGGCGTGATGTCATCACGCTACCTCCGTCCCAGGTGAATCCACAGTGGCCACACGCGACCATAGCAACCAAACATAAACAACTATGTTGTGCAGATGCACAATCGGATGTAAATCTGACAGGTAATAGACTAAATATTGATCAGTGAGTGATCAGATCAACCCCACATAAAAATATAATAACAAAAAAGGTATCTAACTGTTTGTAATGCAGAACAAACCTTATATATAGCTTTTGGAAAAGAAAACACTACAATAAACCATAGTTTAATAACTAATAACACAGCCCTCTATACCCGCAGTATCAAGGCGTGTGGGAAGTAGCTAAGGAGGGTAAGCCCCCCAATGTGTTTAAATTAATACAAGATGCATCACGCCTAAGGAGTAGGTAAAAACTAAGTACTGGATGACTCCCAGTTGCTTGCAACTCATTTGTATTTGTACCAACAGCCAAAGTCTATGTTGACATTCAGTCCCCGAGGGGCAACGGTGTCCAAAGTGAAGATCCAGCGGGATTCCATTCTTAATAGGACTAATCCTCTATCTCCACCACGTCTGTTGTGGGGCACATGATCAATCAGCATCACCAGTAACGAGGAGACAGAATGTCCTGCAGTTGCAAAATGTTGTGCAACTGGTTGCTCAGATCGTCCCTTATCAATCGCCTGACAGATTGCCGTTTTGTGATTTGCCAAGCATTCCTTGAAAGGTGTCACCGTTTTGCCTATGTAGAATTTTGAACATGGGCAAATAATGGCGTAAACCACATATTCCGAGGTGCAAGAGAGTCTGTGCTTTATTTTATACGTCTTGTTGTTGTGGGGATGTTGGAAGGATGTTCCAGTGATAAGATTGTTGCAAGTGACACAATTGCCACACTTGTAGCATCCTGGTTTCCCTCTCGTTAGCCATGTCTGTTTATCATAACAGGGTGTAGGGTCACTGAGTACCAGTAGATGTCTAAGGTTGCTTGCTCGTTTGTATACCAACCGGGGTACCGGAGCATCCACAAAGGGTAGGCTAGTATCCTTAGAGAGCATCATCCAGTGTTCCTTAATCACATTCTGGAGCATCCCAGATCCCGGAGTATAAGTGGTTATGAAGTTCATCCGCTTGGGCTGTTCAATCGTTATCCGTTTTGATATTGTGCGATTCTGGGTGAGTTTGCTTGCTTCACTTCTTTGTTGATTTATTAGGGTCGGTGGATATCCTCTCCCCAGAAATTTTTGGGACATTTCTTTGAGTTGTCTCTCTTTTTGGGAGTCATCCGTGTTGTTTCCAGACGACCCGCAGGAGTTGGTAGGAACTGACACCGTCTTTCTGAAATCTAGGATGGAAACTCTGATAATGTAGAATAGAATTTTTATCTGTGGGTTTTTTAAACAAAGTGGTATGTAATTTATAACCATTGGGTGTTTCTACCCTGAAAATTTCCAGGTCCAGAAAGTGAATCTGGTTATTGTTGTGTTCCATTTTGAATCTGATGGTCGAATCAAGGGCATTCAACCCTTCAACCGATTCAATAAGATTTTCAGGGGTACCACCCCAAATCATGAAGACATTGTCTATGTACCTACGATACATTCTGATGGGGTTCTGTCTGGAGAAAATATTGTATTTTTCATACATAGACATATAGATGTTGGCATACGATGGGGCCATATTCGACCCCATCGCAGTGCCCATAATTTGTAAGAAATACTCATTCTCAAATCGAAAGTAATTTTTCTCCAGGCAGAACTCCATCAGATGCAGCAGGAATTCTACAGGCGGACCAGTATATAGTGGATTATCACTCAGGATTTGTCTCACCATATCTATACCATGACCATGGGGTATCACCGTGTATAGACTCACTACATCCATGGTAACTAGAATGTCAGTAGAAGCTAGGCTGTCTATATATTTATAGATAGATATTAATATTAATATAGAATGTTTGCTACAGTGTGATAATTATGAATTTTGTGATCACGATCAGGCTTTCTCAATATAATAGATATATTAATATTGTGAAAATGCAATCACATTCTTAAAATAAGTAAAAAAATGCCTAAGGACACAATACACAATTTTTAGAATCGGGCCTAAAGTTTACATTTGTTTTTTAACACTATACTGTACAAGACATATACATTAAATAATGGATATACATATTTCATATACCACATCCCCAGGTCCTATAGTTTTATTAGGAACCTTTTTTTTTTTTTTGTCTTTATTAACTCACGTAGATTACGAGTTGTGCGTTCGCGTTTTAACGCTGAAAAAATGGTAATTTCAGCGTTAAAACAGCACCGCAACCATTACAAGTCTTGTTGGTATAGCTATACCGCAAGCCTTTTAGCCTGTAACGCAACGTCAGTCCCCCACACGTAAAAATTACGTTTTTTCATGGGACTTCCATAGCACAGTCATTATGAGATTTGCGGTGAGGCTAAAAAGCTTGCATTACACCCTATACCGACAAGATCCGTTTCGCAATCTGAGAGCAGTAGTTATGAGTTTTACACTACAAAACTGCTACATAAAACTCATAACTAAAGTGTTACAAAGTACACTAACACCCATAAACTACCTATTAACCCCTAAACTGAGGCCCTTCCGCATCGCAAACACTATATCAAAGTTATTAACCCCTAATCTGCCGCTCCCAACATTGCCACCACCAATAAAATGTATTAACCTCTATTCCGCTGCTCCCCGACATTGCCTCCACTATACTAAAGTTAATAACCCCTAAACCACTGCCCTCCCGCATTGCAAACACTATTTAAATACAGGTATACCTCACTTTACAGCGCTTCACTTTACAGCGCTTCGCTAATACAGCGCTTTTTGGAGCTGAAGTTCAACCTCCAAGGATTTTGAAAAAGTGCTGTAATCAACGTGATATTGTGAGAAAAGTGTCTGGCACCATTTTGTTATGCTTAGTTCACTCTGTTTACAGCATTACAGTACAATCTGTGTCTCAGTGCTATAGTCTGGCAAATTTTACTACAGTAATTGTCACTATTTTACAGGTACAGTATTTATTGAATGCTAATTGAATACTGTGCAGTGAGAGTGTTAAACTAAAGTTAGCCCTATTGCACCCATAATATATTTTAGTTCAGACATTTTTTCACGTTTTTTTAAACACACTGGCAAGTGAAAAGAAAGCTAAAACTGCATTGTTTCACTTTAAGGCGGTTTTCACTTTACAGCGGGGCTCCGGTCCCTAACCCGCTATATGAGTGGGGTATACCTGTATTATTAACATCTGCCCACATCACCCCACTATATTAAAGTTTTAAGCCCTACACCGCCGCCACTATAATAAACCTATTAACCCCTAAACCGCAAGCCCCCCACAACAAAATATACTAAATTAAACTATTAACCCCTAAACCGAAAGTCCCCCACATCGCAATAAACTAATTTAAACTAGTAACCCCTAAACCTAACGCCCCCTAACTTTATATTAAAATTACAATTTCCCTATCTTAAATTAAAACTTACCTGTCAAATTAAAAAAAACTAAGTTTAAACTAACAATTAAAATAATATAAATATTAAACTAAAATTAAACTAACTACCAATTAAATTAAATTAAAATACACATTAAAAAAATCCTAACACTACTCTAAAAATTACAAACTATCTAATTACAAAAAAAATACTAAATTACAAAAAATAACAAACACTAAATTACGAAAAAAAATAACAAACGAAATTATCCAAAATAAAAAAGAATTACACCTTATCTAAAAGCCCTATAAAAATAAAATAGCCCCCAAAATAAAAAAAAACCTCTAGCCTACAATAAACTACCAATAGCCCTTAAAAGGGCCTTTTGTAGGGCATTGCCCTAAGTTAAACAGCTATTTTACCTGTAAAAAACAATACAAAGACCCCCCCAACAGCAAAAACCCACCACCCAACCAACCCCCAAAAATAAAAAAAACCTAACTTAAATAAAAACCTAATCTACCCATTGCTCGGAAAGGGCATTTGTATGGGCATTGCCCTTAAAAGGGCATTTAGCTCTTTTGCTTTGACCTGAAAAGGGCATTTAGCACATTTATTAAAAGCCCAAACCCTAAACTAAAAAAAAACACCCAAAAAAACTTTAAAAAAACCTATCACTAACCCCCAAAGATCCCCTTACAGTTTTTGAAGTCCCGCTTAAACAATCTTCATCCATGCAGCGAAGTCCTCATCCAGGCGGCGAGAAGTCTTCATCCAATTGGCCTCTTCTATCTTCATCCAGGCGGCGAAGCCCTCATCCAGACGGTGAGAAGTCTTCATCCAGACGGCCTCTTCTATCTCCATCCAGGCGGCATCTTCTATCTTCATCCCGGCAGCGTGGAGCGGGTCCATCCTGAAGACATCCGGCACGGAGCATCCTCCTCATATGGTCGCCGCCGTACACTGAATCTTCAATGCAAGGTACGAGATTCAAGATGGCTGATTTGATTTTGGAAATTTAAATTTTGGGGTGTTTTTTTTTTTTAAATGGGTATTAGAATAGTAATATTTTTTATTATTTTTGATAATTTGTTTGTTAATTTGTGTAATGTATTTTTTTTGTTTTGGGGTTGGTTTTTATTTTTAAATTAGGGCTTGGGCATGTCATAAAAGAGCTGAATGCCCTTTTAAGGGCAGGGAAAAGAGCTAAATACCATTTTAAAGGCAATGCCCATACAAATGCCCTTTTCAGGGCAATGGGTAGATTAGGTTTAACTTTATTTTTTATTTTCTGGGTTTGGGGGGTTTGCATACTGTTAGGGGGTGTTTGTTTTGTAGCAAAAGAGCTGTTAACTTTAGGGCAATGCCCTACAAATTGCCCTTTTAAGGGCCATTGGTAGTTTATTCTAGATTAGGCTTTTTTTTTTTTTAAAGGGTATTAAAATAGGAATATTTTTTATTGTTTTGGATAATTTCGTTTGTTATTTTTTGTAATGGTAGGTTTTTTAATTTTTATGATTTTAGTGTTTTTTATTTTTGTAATGGTAGTTTTTTTATTTTTTGAGATGTTAGGTTTTAGCGTAGAGCAGCTTAGGTTTTATTTCACAGGTAAGTTTGTATTTATTTTAACTTGGTAGTTAGTATATAGTTAATAACTATTTAATAACTAGTCTACCTAGTTAAAATAAATACAAACTTACCTGTGAAATAAAAATAAAGCCGAAGCTAGCTACAATATAACTATTAGTTATATCTTTGTTAGCTTAGGTTTTATTTCACAGGTACGTTTGTATTTAGTTTTAAATAGGAATTATTTAGTTAATAATTGTAAGTTTAATTTAGCTCTATTTTAATTATGTTAAAGTTAGGGGGTTTTAGGGTTAGGTTTAGGGTTACGGTTAGGGTTACATTAGAGTTAGGTTTAGGGGTTAATATATAGTTTAATTTAGGCTGTTGTGATGTGGGGGGCTGGTGGTTTAGGGGTTAATAGGTGTATTTTGTGGCAGTGATGTGGGAGGCTAGAGGTTTAGGTGTTAATAACTTTATTTAGCGGCAGCGATGTCGGGGAGTGGCGGAATTGGGGTTAATAGATTTATTATAGTGTGGGCAATGTTGGGGTGCAGGGGAATAGGGGTTAATAACTTTAGTATAGTGGTGGCGATGTTGGGGGTGGCATATTAGGGGTTAATAGCTTTTTTAGGTGGCGGCGATATCGGTTGCGGAAGATTGAGGGTTAATAACATTATGTAGGTGCCAGCGATGTCGGAACAGCAGATTAGGGGTGTTTAGACTTGGGGTTTATGTTAGGGTGTTAGGTTTAAACATAAATGTATTTTTCCCTATAGACATCAATGGGGCTGCGTTATGGAGCTTTTCATTCCATGATCGCAGGTGTTAGACTTTTTTCTGACCCCGCTCTCCCCATGGATGTCTATGGGGAAAGCGTGCACGAGCACGTCAAAACAGCGTTTGTATTGTCGCAACCATATCGCACGCACAAGCCGGCTGTTTGAAAACTTGTAATGGCTGCGCTATGGGGGTTAAATAATGCAACTTTAGTTGCGTTCATTAATTTCCCTATAGCGCGTATAATAATCTAGGTAAAAGTTAATCGCAGACATGTCAAATATATAGGCATTCTGTGGAGAGTAAATAACGAAAAAAGAACCAGCGAGTCATACAGTAAAATTCAAAAGATTCTTTATTAGGTAACATGGAGTAAAAAACGTAGTTTACAGCAGAGAGCAAGCTGTCCTGTGGAGAGTAACCTGTAATTTAATGGGGAAACATCGCTGTGCGTTTCCAATATTCAAATTCAAATTCAATTGTCCTCTATTTTATTGTCCTCTATTTTAGCTATACTTTTTCAGTCATATCAGTCTCGCCTGCTTTACAGTAGCGATATTTCCCAGTATGTCAAATCTATTGAATGTACAGTGAAACTGAATTTACATATGCATAATTTGAAGTGTTACTATTCAGATTTTTATTTTAATTTTGCAAAAGCACAGTCTATTTTATGTAAAAACTCTTTAAAGACAGACTCCTACCCAATGCATACATTGCAGCTCAGTGGCGATGTTGGGGTACTTTTGCTAAAGTCGCGATCCCATTATAACCTATGGGAGACACATCGCTACTTGTAAACAAAGCGAGGTTCAGCCCTAATAAAGTATGTCCTAATAAAGCTACAGAGGTTTCAATATGCAATTCATTGAAATTCTTGCAGATGACAAAGGGTTGATTTATAATATTGTCATTTCACCATGGCCTAAGTAAAAGAATGTAGGAGAAGTAGTTCTAATGATGGTTACAGGAAGCACTACCTTAATGGCAATTACTTAATTGACTGAAAAATCTAAATACTTACTTCATGGGACATTCTACTACAAAAATGGAATGCTCAAAATTGTAAGAGTATGTCATTTTGTTTACATTACTGGCCCTAACTAATTATGAGCTAGTTTGCTCGAAAATAATAGCACTATTGTGCTTTAACAGCACTCGAGCACAATCAATAGCGTTTCTATTTTGTACTGATATTACAACTCCAAAGCTACTTTTTAAGACTCGAGCCTTAGTCTAGTCTGTATGTCATGTAATGTTGGCTTGCTAAATCCCTCACATAAAAGACTTCTGTGGGGCACACAGTAAAATCTATGTTGGATATCACTTGAGTGCTAAACCGAGGGTACACTAAGCCTTTGGAGTTTTTCATGTAGTTCTGTGCTATTCTATTAATAATAATGGCTTACTTCTACTCTTGAAAAGTACTCAATTATAAATGTATTAGGCACACTAAAAAGTTTCAGCCACGTTACGATGCTTTGGCTAAAACATTTTACCATCCACTTGTCATACAAGATTATGTGTTATTCTTTGCAAAATATCACAACTCGATTGGGCTCCACCTATAATCTAGCCCTATGTGTCTAACCTCTGCCAAGGGGTGACCGTTAAAGTCCTGCTTGGCAGCTCTTGAACAGAGCATGACTGATAAA
Source organism: Bombina bombina (assembly GCF_027579735.1). Lineage (NCBI taxonomy): Eukaryota > Metazoa > Chordata > Amphibia > Anura > Bombinatoridae > Bombina > Bombina bombina. The sequence continues at coordinate 609,629,562 of NC_069504.1, read as the reverse complement.
TCAGTCAGGAGTAGCAGTTGTGCCACCTGCCAATCACCAACTGTTCAGGAGCTGCAATAGAAACTAAACAGTAAGGGCCTCATAAAACATGGGATATCTCTCGCTGGGTTTCACAAGTGTGCCCCCTTAATGACAATATACATGAAAAAAAACACCTTTTCATAATTCCAGCTGAAAAAAGTCAATGTAATAATAAAGGTTGCCCATAAGCAAGGTTTACTAAATGTTGCTATCTGCTGACCTATTTTACATACTAAAGGCCAGATTAAAAGTGGAGCGCTAAATATCGCTTTGATAAAAGCGATATTTCCGCTTCACTTTATAATATCATTGCGCTCACGAGAGTTTGCTTCCATAGGCTCCTATGGGAGCCTCATTCTGATGCCGTCATACACGGCATCAGAACTCGCGCAGTGCAGGGGGTAAGAAGCGCAGCGATGGGCAGCAGTGTTAGATATATATGTATTTGATTATATTGTAAATATATATGTATATGATTATATACATATATATTTATGTGTTAGTATGCGTATATACACATAGTAACACATACATATTTATATATATAAGCATATACATATATATTTATGTGTTACTATGTGTATATAGACATAGTAACACATACATATTTATATATATAAGCATATACATATATATTTATGTGTTACTATGTGTATATAGACATAGTAACATATACATATTTATATATATAAGCATATACATATATATTTATGTGTTACTATGTGTATATAGACATAGTAACACATACATATTTATATATATATATATAAGCATATACATATATATTTACTGAGAAAACAATTGACTGCAAAGTAAAGGCACTTTTTAGTGCCGTTTTTTTTCTCTAACACCCCACTCCCACCAACTTTAGCCCGAAAATACTGCCTAGTGCAGTAATTAATTAAAAAATGCTGCCATCTTTATGTTTTAATATATTACAGTGGACAGTATTTTGGGGGCATTTGGGGCATATTTTAAAATATGGTTAATTGTATAAGCGCTAATTGATACTACGATCTCGTGGTAGCAATAACCAGTCACTTGTAATGGCTTGTTACTTATCGCATGCCCGCAAATGGGCACATTTAATTTAGTACTCCACTTGTAATCAAGCCCTTATAGTTTTGTCAAGATTACATGGAATGTTGTGATATAATTTGAACATATTAACACATTTATGGCTCTTTTAGAATTTCCACAACAAACCTAAATATACATCCCTGTTATCTAACAATGTCCTTTTATCTCAGATTTCTTTAGAATTATTGAGATATTTTAAAATGAATCAACAGTTGGCTAGGCTGGCATATTTGTCATCTAGTGATTGAAGCATTTAGATGTTAATATCCATGGTCTCTCAAAGGATCATTTAAAATTTATATTTAGAGTATTCAAGTTGTTGCATCATTAAATCAGTGTCATGTGGTTCATAAGCTTCCTCTGGGCCTAAAGCCATTCAAAGAAAAGAGATCACTAACCTGCACTATGACAAACTAGCTGCTACTTTGATGTCCCTCTTTTAATTTTTTCACTGCTTTTTAATTTCTCTTTTAATTGACTGTGAATTTCAGGCACAAAAAAATGTTGACAGGATAGGCATAAATCAGCAAATAGAACCCAACCAAGGGGAGGTTAAGACTCAAAGTGAACACTGAGAAATAAAAGTGACTCTTTAATACCATTAGTCATAGATACTTTGTTGTAATGAGCAGACATTTTGTGCTTTGGAAATATTTTACATTTTACCTGTGGAGACAGTGACCAATTGCTCTACAACAGAACTGGTAACAGCATTTAGTTTTCAAATACAAATTAAAAAACGTAGATAGATTAAATGTCATTTTTTATATATATACAGTATATATATTGCCAAATTAGCGTTCTCTTTAATAAGCTTTGTAAGAGACGTCTGATTCTGTATAGTAAGTACTAGAAATGTAAACCCTCTATAGATCAAAGTGCACCTATTCCAATCCATCTAAAGTCTTGTAGAAAAGCATTGTACTACAGCCCAGGTCATTTTTGTGTTTTATTTTCAAAGTGTTTTCAGTCTTTTTGAGAATAATCAGGGTTTTGTTGCATTAGTAAAGCCACTCAAATTAATAAACAATAAAACAGGAAAATCTAGAGCAAAGGAACAATAAATACAGTAGAATTGTATAATCAACAAATGCATAATAAAAAGTCAATGTCATAATGCTTATTTTTATTTTAAAATGAGCATGTTTTTTTTTCCATTTCAAAGTTTTCTTTAATTTCTCTGTTCTTTGCAACAAGTGACAGCCCTCAGCTAATCACAGAGTCACATATTTAAGAGTTGCAAACTCTTGCATATGCTTAGTAGGAGCTGGTGCACACTCCTCTAAGAATGAATTGCAAATTTTAAATGGCAGTTGAAGGGGGATATGAAAAATACTTTTGTAACTATAGGGGGTAGTAGAAAAAAAAGGTCTCACATCTGTATACCATAAACTTTTAATTTTTAGGTTTGTGGTCAACATTTTGCATCATAGATCCACCCCTGCCAGGGAATAGTATGACCCCAGGATGGTAACCCACGTTGCTGGTGCTAAGATTTTTGGCTATACAGGTGAAGGCACATTTTCCTGCCACACCCCTCCCCCCCCCGCCTTAGAAATAATATAAAAATAGAACAAACTGATTTATTAAAACTATAATTATTTTCATAATTAATTTCTGCTTGACATAACTACAAAAGTGGTGGCTAGGCACAACATAGCAAATCTGTGGTGGCTCTGCATAATGAATCAAAAAGTGGTGAAAATGCTAAGCTGTGGGCGAACCATATTCGTCTTCTTCTCCCGAACTTTATTCACTCTGACCAAGTGGGCTTTACTTATGGACGAGAGGGCCCAGATAATACCAGACGGGTGTTAAATGTCTTCTCAGAGGCCTCTAGGCTCCGACGACCCATGCTGGCCCTGTCTTTAGATGCTGAAAAAGCGTTTGACAGGGTCAGATGGGAGCATATTTGGCAAGTGCTCTTAGGGTTTGGATTTCCTTCAGATGTTGTAATTGCTATCCGTGCGTTATATTCCGATCCAACGGCTGTGGTCAGGGGACTTGGCTTCTCCTCGCCTGGATTCTCTATTACAAATGGTACTAGATAGGGGTGCCCCCTATAGCCCCTAATTTTTGTATTGGCTATCGAGCCCCTGGCCCAGGCTATACGGAATTCGACAAAAATTACAGGGGTGACATTTGGAGGGTCGGAGGAGCGTATTGCTCTCTTTGCTGATGATGTCACCCTCTTTTTATCTAATCCACTGGGTTCTCTCCCTGAGGTGTTTGATATCATTGAATATTTCGGGAAGTGTAGTTATTATAAAATCAACATCCTTAGAACTGCCTATCCACATGCCTGCATTTGAACATTGCTGATACTATTAAACATCTGGGACTGCAGCTGGGTCCACATTTGGGATTAGTGGTCGATAAGAATTACAATTTCTTGTCCCAGGATATATCTACCCTCCTGAACTCTTGGAGTTTTAGAGAGATATCTTGGCTGGTAAGGATTGCGTCGTTGAAAATGTCGGTTCTCCCTAAACTCCTCTACTATTTTAGATGTCTTCCACTTAACCTCTCTAGGGGGTTACTTAGCAAATTTCAGTCTCTCTTTCAGAGATACATCTGGGGGTCTTCTAGACCTAGGATTGCAGCAAAAATATTGCAAAAACATCTTGATCAAGGGGGCATAGCTATGCCCAGTATTCAGGGATATTATGAGGCATCCCGCCTGATGCATATCTTTGCGTGGTCTCACAATTATACACACCGGAGGCTTTGACTCCGCCCCAAAAGATCCTCCTCTATTATTCCTGATCCACCCTTTTGGTTCATTTTCGAATACACAAGATTAAATGATCTTCTCATATCTTGGGGTTTTCCTAAATTAGAATGCAGAGCCTTGACCTCATGGGAAAAACTATGGCTAATGAAAACAAAGATCCCCAAGACCTTGTAACGACACTATGCGATGATACAGTCCTCTACTAATACAGACAGAATTAGGCAGTTAAGGGCCTGGGAACATGACATGGCTTTATCAATTAGAGACATAGACTTACATCGCGCCATCACTTTAACAAAAAAAACCTACATTGTGCTAACTCTATTGAATCCTATATGAAAATTCTCCTCCTGCTAGATTGTCTTGGATGTTTCCTGACCTACCACCTTTGTGCTGGCGAAACTGTGGAGAGAGGGGCTCTGATCTCCATATCTGGTGGAGCTGTCCTGCTCTTGATCCCTGCTGGAAGGAAGTGTTTGAACTTTGTGAAATGATTGGAGTGACGCTCCCCCAGAGACCTGAGATTGCCCTCTTCAACTTATTTCCATCTAAAATCCCCAACATGCAATCTAGACTGATCATATTTGTCTTTGCTGCTATGAAACTTTCCATAGCAAGATCAGGGAAACAACCCACACCCCCTACCTTGACAAAGGTTGTCGAAATAACCCAATTCTTTGCAAATATGGAAAAAGGTTTCTACTTCAGCCTGGATGAAGGAGATCTGTATTGGAAAATCTGGGAGCCTTGGTTCCGCTATTGGGATGAGGCTGGAAAAAATAGAGCAGATTTTCTCCGTGCCCTGCCTCCTTGCCATTGAACTAGCCACTAGAATATCCTTGAGGCAAAGTTCTTGACCGATCCCCCACTCTCCCCTCCTCTCACATTGTGATTCTGCTCCCACTCCCTCCCTTCCCTTCCTTTCCTCCCCCCCCCCCTTTTTATTTTTCACCCTACCCGGGACTGCTATTGGAGTGGATCCACTGGCAATAACTCCTCACTTCATAATATAATCATTTCTCAATTTGATGTGTATGTACCGCTTGCCTAAAATGTTTAGAAGTAATTTTGCCAGATAGATGTATTTACAATTTGTATTTAACACCAATACTCAATCTCGAAATCAGAAGATGTCATAGCTATGGCCCCTATATGTCATTCCCTTCCTTTCTCCCTACCTCTCATGGTATGTATTCCCCTTCCTTCCTTTCCTTCTCCCCCCCTTTAGATTCCTTTTTCCCTAACCCCCACCTGGTATCATTACCAAAGTTAATCATTTAGAAGTTTTATCTTTTGGAGTCTATGTAGATTCCTACTAATGCAATATATTGGCCATAGTTTTTGCTGTTTTTACCTGAATATTGTTCGAACATGTTGGTAACTCAAATATAAGGTTTTCATTGTGTAACATATTTCTGTCTTACAAGGTTGATTTTTTAATATTTGGACATCATAATGACCTCATAGACCATGTGCTATAATGTCTTCTTATATGGTAAACCATTGTATATCAGATGATGTTCTAATTATATACCTCCTGGCTGTATACATTCTGCCTTTTGTTGGTGTAATAGGAGGTTTGAGTTCGTTTATTGTTTCTGCAATTGGTTGTCATTTCAATACTCACAATAAAGCTCTTTGAAAATAAAAAAAAATAAAAAAAAGTGGTGAAAATATAAAAAACACATGAACCTGGAGACAGGAAGACCTCTTTTCTTTTCAACCATTACACTTAGACTGATACTAGCATTTCTAACAATAAAATGTATCAAGCTGCAGGTCGGCAAATGCTCATGCATAGAACCTGTTCACCAGCGAATCGCCACTTGGCAAAATTTAAGACTGCAGAAGAGCTCTGTTGTTTAGTCTAGCCCCCCTGCTCTTGGACAACCAATTGCATGAGAGCAGAGCCTGCCAATCACCCCAAACAAGTGAGTTTGAGGTGTTTTTATCTCTGCCACCTAGGATAAGAAGCAGAGATTGTGTCTTCATTTGTGGTTGCAGACTCACTCTCACAAGACTGAATAGCAAGTTCTCAGAAGCTGGTAATGCATCTTGATACATTTTTCAAGTCCTACACTTATACAAATATTAACACAACATACTGCACTATATTATAATGCAAGGTATCTATACACTAATAAACATGCTATACAGCATAATTAACCCCTTAATGACCACAATGTACCCTGTATGTCACTGGTCGTTAAGGGTTTTTTCAGGACATAATAGCACAAGTCTAGCAAGAACACGCTATTAATGCCCTCCCTCTAGCAGGCTTTGTAGATTAGAGCAGTCTCAACGCTGGTGGCAAGACTGCGCTATAAAACAATCACGTCCCAAAAAAAGGCCAGCGACATACAGGGTACGTCTCTGGTCCTTAAGGGGTTAATGCAGAGTATATATACAGTGATAACATATATGCTGCACTGTATAATGATGTTGAGGGTTCATACACTATAAACAACCAGGCCTTCCTATATAATGATGATGAGTGCCTAAACACTGATAGTGAACACTGTGCTACAAGTGCCCCTTCAGCCTCAGTAATATCCATTAGGCATTAAATGAAGGCGAGTCCCACTGCTGCCACTGGCACCAGCAACATTTATGTGATTTGCAGCAAATGCATGGGGTGTTCAGTGAGATATTTATACTGTTCTTGTTGACCTGTACTCTCTGCCTCCCTATGTTTCAAGGGAGTCCCCTCCCTGTCTAGCCATTTTGCCACCACATATGTCCCCTACTATGATGCCCAAGTTAGGCAGCAAAAAAATTAAAAAATGCACATTAAAAAAAAGTATTTTATGCACCAAATTTGTGTCCTCTCTGCAGTGGCGCCCTTACGCGGTCACCTATTCTGCCTCTATTGTAGCACTGTCCCTGGTAACAAAATCAGATCTAGCAATAGTCTTTGTATCTTTGCTACTCATGATTAAGCCTATAACCAGAAAGATGCCTTATCATTTTAATTGATTCTAAATGGTGAGGCAATCATATATTTTCTGAAAATGTACCCTCTTAACAGTTTCTAATTGAGTGTGTAGCTCTGTATAAGGAGAATTACAAACCTAAACAATCACAATATTACAGAAAAGTTTTGACATAATACATAATTTACTTTATTTAAATAGTAGTCACTTGCTCAAAAAAATTATATGATGTTTGGCAACTGACTACAGTCCAGAGAGGGTTAATCTGTATCATATATTTGTTAGGAAAATATTAGGGAGAAAGGCATAAATCTGGCCTGGGGCCAGGAAATAAGACTTGGCTACTCCCATTTAGTTTTTACAAAAGGAGATCTGCCAAGATGAGAAATTACCCTTGGATAGATGGATATTAGGATTAATTGGCTTGAACTAGTGCAATGGAGCAGGTATGCAAGGCATACTGTGGAGTAGATAATGAGGGCCAATAGGCAACAATATTGTCTTCTTTCATGAAGAGGAGAATATAAATAAAACCACCCCCATAAACTACAGCTCATGTAAAACAGATAAGCAAGTTGCTATTTTGATCATGTGAAAAAGACCAGCTTGCAGAAAAAAAAACCTTTTCATTCTATAAGCATCTACTTCATTACCTAATTGGTAGGTGTCAGATGTGACCTGGTGTCATTTATTGACCTTTAACCTATATTGCATCACTTTTATTGATTACCAAAAAGCCTCTTAAAACTGTAAATAGATCATAACTTAAAAATGTTTATGTAGGTATTTTTAATATTATTTTTATATAGATGAAAAAAAACAGGAGAAACTGTAAAATTAAAATATATAGGGCTAGATTACAAGTGGAGCGTTAATTTAGCGCACACCCGTAAACTGGCAAATACGCCTGTTTACAGGCACGCAATAAATAACTAGCCAATACAAGTGGCTGGTTATTGCTACCGCAAACTCGCGGTACCAATTAGTGCTCTGAACATTTTCAAAATGCGCCCCAATTGCCCCCAAAATACAGTGGTGTGTTTGCTTTCAAATAAAAAACAAGCAACTTTTTTTTTTATTTTTTAAATATAACTGCACAAAGTACTTTTTAGAGGTTAAAGTTGGCAGGTGTGGGGTGTTAGACAAAAAAACGGCACTGAAAAGTACCTTTATATTGTGGTCTTTGGGGAACTGTGTGTTCCCTGTAAATATATATGTATATGCTTATATACATATATTGTTTATGTATGTGTTAATATGTGTATATACACATATAAACACATAAATATATATGTACCTAATTATATATATATATATATATATTTTAGATCTGCTGCCCATCGCTGAGCGACTTACCCCCTTTGCTGCACTAGGTTCTCATGCTGTGACAGAAAGCATGAGAATGAGGCTGTCATTGGAGCCTATGGAAATGCGCTCTTGTGAGTGCAAAGCCTCCATGCAATGCAAACGCGAGGTCGCATTCGCATTGCACCTAACTTGTAATACCAGCGCACATTTGTATTACAAAGTGAAGCGCACAAAAATTATATTTTGTGCTCCACTTATCTGTCTACTACAGTTTTATATTATTATGTTGTACTCAAAAGTAGACGCCTAAGCTAATAGCATTGGTCATTTTTAAAATTACATTTTTAGTTTTGCTAAATAAAATTAGTACCTTTATGTGAGTCCACAAGTGATTACAATCCCTCCTAGCAAATATACTGTAGAATTTTTTCTCAAATGTGCCACAATATGACAATGCTCATATATCAGCCATCAAAAAATTCTTTATTTATGTGACTTATAAAAGAGATTTTTTTCAGCAGTCATCTAACTTTGGGAATTAACAAACGGCTAGATTGCAAGTGTTGCGGTACGGCTTTTAACGCTGAAAAAATGGAACGCATATTACGAGTAATGTCGGAATAGCTATATCGCAAGCATTTTAGCTTGTAACGCAAGGTCCATTCGGCACTCAAAAAAATTACGTTTATGTGTGGACTTTTCATAGCGCCAATATTACAGGTTGTGCGTTCAGGCTAAAAAGCTTGTGTTACAGCCTATACCAACACGATCCATACCGTCATCTGAGACCAGTAGTTATGGATTTTGCGAAAAACAAAAATGTTTCACAAAACTCATAACTAAACTGTTATAAAGTACACTAACACCCATAAACTACCTATTAACCCCTAAACCGCCACCCTCCTGCATTTCAAACACTATTTAAAACTTATTAACCCCTAATCTGCCTCCCACCCACATCGCAACTATTAAATAAACCTAATAACCCCTAATCTGCCGCCCACCCACATCACCAAAACTATTTAAATATATTGACTCCTAAACCTCCGGGTGTTTTTATTTTAGAGGGGCTTTTCTATTTGTATAGGGCTATTAGATTAGGTGTAATTGTTTTTATTTTTGATAATTTCGTTTATTATTTTTTGTAAGCTCATTGTTTTTATTTTTCGTAATTTAGTGTTTATTATTTTTTTAATTTTAGATTTTTTTATTTTTTTCGTAGTGTTAGGTTTTTTTAAATTTGTAATTTAGATTTTTTAATTGGTAGTATTTTTTATTTTATTAGAATAGTTATGTTAGGTTAATTTATAGTTTAATGTTAGGTTTATTTTTATTTTACAGGTAAGTTTTTATTTATTTAAATATAGTTATATTGTAATTTTAATTTAAAGTTAGGGGGATGTTAGGTTTAGGGGTTAATAGTTTAATTTAGTGTTTTTCTATGTGGGGGGATGGCGGTTTAGGGGTTAATAGGTTTATTTAGTGGTGGTGATGTGGGAGGCTGGAGGTTTAGGGGTTAATAGGTTTATTTAGTGGCGGTATGTGGGAGGCCGGAGGTTTAGGGGTTAATAACTTTATCATAGTGGCGGCGATGTTGGGGAGCGGCGGATTAGGGGTTAACAGCTTTTATTAGTGTCAGCGATGTCGGGGAGCGGCGGAATAGGGGTTAAAAACTTTATTATTGTGTCGGCGATGTCGGGGAGCGGCTGAATAGGAGTTAATAACTTTATTATAGTGTCGGCGATGCCGGGGAACGGCGGATTAGGGGTTAATACCTTTATTTAGGTGTCAGCGATGTCAGGGCGGCAGATTAGGGGTGTTTAGAATTGGGGTTTATGTTAGGGTGTTAGGTTTAAACTTAACTTTTTTTTCCCCCTAGACATCAATGTTTTTCATACCACACTTCAGGTGTTAGTTTTTTTTCAAACAGTCTTTCCCCATTGATGTCTATGGGGGAAAGTGTGCACGAGCAGATCGAAGCAGCCCTTTGATTTTGTGTGGTATGGAGCTTAACGCCACCATATCGCACGCACAAGGAGGCTTTTCAGAAACGCGTAATGGCAGCTCTATGGAGAGTGAAACAACGCAACTTTTTGGCGTTAGTTTTGTACCCTGTTTGGTGCAAAACTCGTAATCTAGGTGATACTTTGTTAAGGAAATATTAGCGTTAAATAAAATGTGTTATTTTTTTAATCATAATTCCTTTCTTTTACTATGTGTTGAACCCTTTCAAGGAAGTTAAATAGATTCCTTTTGCTACTTTGCTACTACAGATGAAGATAAAGCTGATGAACAATTAAAGGACATGTATATATGTATATTCTCCAATCCCTGGCTGTATTCTCATCTGAAGAAATTTAACAATGCACATAGTAAAACAATTTAATTAGTTAAAACATAAAATGCTCTATTGAAATTGAGCACTTTATATTATACTCGAATGTCCCTTTAAACAAAAGTATATCAGTAGATGAATAGATGCAGCTGAACCCTATTTTAAAATTATTTGGGCTACATGTGGTAAGCAGAACTCTTTCTCTCATTTACTTTATTTAAAGGGTGAAGGTCACTTGTTACCTGGAACAGTGGATGCACATGGGAATCTGCTAACACAGAAAGCTCATGCACAATAGCTTGAAAGCAAGACTCTTTTATATATACACTATTGTAGCTCACAGTCAGAGCAAAACACAGACTGCTTTACTGTTAAGTTCTTAACCAAGTCTTCAAGCCTTTATATCACTAGAATTTTGCACATCCTTAGTTTGGAATGTTTCTTCATTTGCAGCTCATATTACATATCCGAATGTGGATGCACTACCAATAATTTCTCATAATAAAGTTATTTTCTTTGAAACATCAATTAAGAAAAAAGAAAATACAAATTTAAGAGTGTGCTTTGTAAAATAATTGTAGAAATAAAAACACAGTGCCCAATTTGGTGCTCATTTTAGCAAACATAACATAAAAGCAACGTTTCAGGGACCTTCTATAGTTTGTCATGTCTGTTGTTGATAAATCATTCCTACCAGATTCCTGTAAGTTCTGAGGTAAACTCTTTTTAAATTGACTTATTTAGGGCTAGATAGATAACAAGTGGAGCGCTAATTAGCACCAGAGGTTGGACCTCAGGCTGATTTTTGAAATGTGCCCCAACTTGCCCCAAAACAATATGTGTAGTTAATTATAAAAATAAAAGAAATGTGGTATGTTTTTTAAAAAAAAAAAAATATATATATAACTGCACTAGGCAGTTTTTGGGGGCTAAAGTGTGCGACTGGGGTGTTAGGAAAAAACGGCACTGGAAAGTGCCTTTACATTGCAGTCTATGGGAACTGTGTTTTCCCTTTAAATATATACAGTATGTATATGCTTATATACATATATATTTATGTTAATATGTATATATACATATATTAACACATAAATATATATGTATATGCCTATATACATATATATTTATGTTAATATGTATGTATACATATATTAACACATAAATATATATGTATATAAGCATATACATATATATTTATATTTGCTGCCCATCGCTGTATCACTTACCCCCTTTGCTGTGCTAATACTCGTGCCGTGTCTATGGAAGCACGCTCTTGTGAGAACAATGCTTCTGTGCAATCCGAAGGCAAGGCCGCTTTTGCATTGCACCAAACTAATAATACCAGTGCACATTTGCGTGTACTGGTGTTACTCAGTGGAGTGCAAATATTACTTTAGCAAAAGAGATATTTTGTGCTCCACTTACAGGGAGTGCAGAATTATTAGGCAAGTTGTATTTTTGAGGATTAATTTTATTATTGAACAACAACCATGTTCTCAATGAACCCAAAAAACTCATTAATATCAAAGCTGAATATTTTTGGAAGTAGTTTTTAGTTTGTTTTTAGTTATAGCTATTTTAGGGGGATATCTGTGTGTGCAGGTGACTATTACTGTGCATAATTATTAGGCAACTTAAAAAAAACAAATATATACCCATTTCAATTATTTATTTTTACCAGTGAAACCAATATAACATCTCAACATTCACAAATATACATTTCTGACATTCAAAAACAAAACAAAAACAAATCAGTGACCAATATAGCCACCTTTCTTTGCAAGGACACTCAAAAGCCTGCCATCCATGGATTCTGTCAGTGTTTTGATCTGTTCACCATCAACATTGCATGCAGCAGCAACCACAGCCTCCCAGACACTGTTCAGAGAGGTGTACTGTTTTCCCTCCTTGTAAATCTCACATTTGATGATGGACCACAGGTTCTCAATGGGGTTCAGATCAGGTGAAAAAGGAGGCCATGTCATTAGATTTTCTTCTTTTATACCCTTTCTTGCCAGCCACGCTGTGGAGTACTTGGACGCGTGTGATGGAGCATTGTCCTGCATGAAAATCATGTTTTTCTTGAAGGATGCAGACTTCTTCCTGTACCACTGCTTGAAGAAGGTGTCTTCCAGAAACTGGCAGTAGGACTGGGAGTTGAGCTTGACTCCATCCTCAACCCGAAAAGGTCCCACAAGCTCATCTTTGATGATACCAGCCCAAACCAGTACTCCACCTCCACCTTGCTGGCGTCTGAGTCGGACTGGAGCTCTCTGCCCTTTACCAATCCAGCCACGGGCCCATCCATCTGGCCCATCAAGACTCACTCTCATTTCATCAGTCCATAAAACCTTAGAAAAATCAGTCTTGAGATATTTCTTGGCCCAGTCTTGATGTTTCAGCTTGTGTGTCTTGTTCAGTGGTGGTCGTCTTTCAGCCTTTCTTACCTTGGCCATGTCTCTGAGTATTGCACACCTTGTGCTTTTGGGCACTCCAGTGATGTTGCAGCTCTGAAATATGGCCAAACTGGGGGCAAGTGGCATCTTGGCAGCTGCACGCTTGACTTTTCTCAGTTCATGGGCAGTTATTTTGCGCCTTGGTTTTTCCACACGCTTCTTGCGACCCTGTTGACTATTTTGAATGAAACGCTTGATTGTTCGATGATCACGCTTCAGAAGCTTTGCAATTTTAAGAGTGCTGCATCCCTCTGCAAGATATCTCACTATTTTTTACTTTTCTGAGCCTGTCAAGTCCTTCTTTTGACCCATTTTGCCAAAGGAAAGGAAGTTGCCTAATAATTATGCACACCTGATATAGGGTGTTGATGTCATTAGACCACACCCCTTCTCATTACAGAGATGCACATCACCTAATATGCTTAATTGGTAGTAGGCTTTCGAGCCTATACAGCTTGGAGTAAGACAACATGCATAAAGAGGATGATGTGGTCAAAATACTAATTTGCCTAATAATTCTGCACTCCCTGTATAATTTGGCCATAATATGTTCTTGCAATGTACTTCGGTAATAAATGAAACAGTTTCCTTTAATGTGCCTTTTTGGAAAATAAAATCATGATATGTACTAAGATGTGTGTAAGATGCCTCACATTAAATTACATCATGTGACATCTTGTCAATGGAAGTGTCATTACAGTATAATCTGAAAAGCCATGTGTCCTGTTATTGTCCTAACAGAAATCAAATTACAAAATAACTTTCATCTGTTATATCTGAGGCTCTAGAACACCCTGTTTCTGCCTGAAGCCACTGTTGTAGAAAGATAAAATTCCTCCAACTGATTTAGGTTTTTATCACAAGCCATCGTTTGATAATTATCAGCATATTATCAGCTGATATCTATGCAATCACAATCAGCAATTTCATTATTGTTTTGGGGAAATATGGTCCTAAACATGTGCAATTCCTGTTTGGCCAATCACAATGCAAACAACACAATTACAGGGCCATTTTTTTACTTATTAAATTCCACAGCTTAAAGTGATTGATAAATCCCAGATAACACTTTTGCAACAACAGAACATTTTTTAATAGAAAATTACTTTTGCAGCAATATTGGATAACAATATCCCCAGATACAAATGCTACCTGCTTAATTAATTATAGTTAAAATAAATAATAAACAATTTTACAGTAATATAAATGAGCTAAATAGATAATTCAACAAACACACATGCTCACTATACTGATAATGCCCCTGTTTAAATCCCTTATAAAAAATTACTCACATTTCTCACAACAGGTTAATTACACACTGGTTACCTATTTGTATCACTACACAAAAGTGATCAAACAACTCACAGACCCTTAAACATGTCAATCATTTGCAATATCCCCAGAATCGCAATGTTGTTGGTTGTTAATCCTGCGGATTTGTTTTTGGATTACAAAACTGTAGAGTAACCACACAGATAAGGATTTTGTGTTGTTTTTGGGAGGTAAAAATAAAGAGCTTCATGGGTATTAATGGCAGAAGCATTTTGGGACTCTTATCACTGGAAAAACCCACAGACAATACCGGTCAAGGTTTAGAAAATTAAAACAAGCAAGCACAAGATTGGGAATTTGACATAGACCCCTATGTTTGAAACAGCTTCCTTTGTAATGTTAGAACTGCCTTAAAGTCTCTTTTTATTTTATTTCAATACAAAATGGAAGAATATTCTATAAAATTCTGTACAAAATGGCTTTTAATACAGGGCCAGGATACAAGTGGACTGTATTTAACACTCCCGCTCGAGCTCTAACTCCACTAGAAATAAGCTTTTGGCACACATCGGGTAGTGCTTGTATTACAAGTTGAAAGTAAATTGTTTTCGCATTAGGGTTAAACAGATGCAAGTAAAGAGCCAAACTTAAAATATAATGCGCGCAATAACGTATTCACTAATAGAATAGAGCAAAAAAAAGTAGAAAAAAAGCTAACACCCTATTCGCATGCAAACCCGATTGAATATTCCTAAGTGTGCTAACCTGACATGAAAATATGAATATTTCACATTCCAATGTTCTTCACACAGAAGAATATGTTCTATTTATTCATAAATATATATATGATGTTTTTTGCACAAATACTGTATATATATATATATATATATATATATATATATATATATATATATATGTATACATGATTATATATAGGTAAAGATATATATATATATATATATATGAATATCTATTTAAAAATACTTAGCACATATTCTTATAGTAAATACACAGAATAACATTTATTAAAAACTAATATTGCATAAATATATTTTTACGTTTTCATCTAATTAACTGCAAATTGTCCTCGTAGCCTCTTTACATCAGCCCCGCAGCATTTTATATTTACACAAAAATATTTAATCATTGTTGTTTCTAAAAAAGGACATTATTAAAATGTATAACATATTTTGTTTTCTGTAAATAGATGCTCCTACACTGAAAAAACAAACTCATTTTTTATGTTTATTAGGTAAATTATTGTTCACCCATAAAGCAGTGGGAGTTCTGCTTATTATCTGTCATCCTTAAGGACCTGCTGTACACAAAGATGTTCCGTTAGCTTCAAAATTAAAATGCACCGCTTTATATTAACCTTTTTGCATACAAAAATACACATATACATATATATATATATATATATACATATAAATATTGCTCTTTCACACGGGTGATGTATATTTTTAGAGCTTGCTGCCCCAGCTGTTTTTTATCCTGTTCTTCAATGCAGCTTCATATGGAACTAGGCAGGAGCAGGTGGTACCAATCTTGTGTTAAGAGTCTAAAAAAGTCCATAATAAGATATTACTCAAATGCCTTCATTTAATTACAGGTAAACTAAATAGCTTTCTGCAATAGCTGACCCAATGATAAAGCTAATCAGAGAACTAAAACAGACACCACATTAGGAAATTATAATAATTTGTAGATTTGATCAAACTAATGCAGGCTTAAATTGACTATTGTAGGCTCCTGAAATACTACACATGGGTGCCTGGAAGTGGGCAGAGCAAAGTGGACCAGTTCCCCTTCCTGGAATTTTATTTAAAGGGACGTTAATCAGTAAGTACATGCTAGACATAATGATGTATTGAAAACAAAGATTAGCCTTACAATAACATTTAGATGTTACAATTGTTAAAATATTGAAAGTATATGTATAAAAGTTTAGTTTCTATAAATTACTTTAGTTTCTATAAAGTAATGGATGCTGCCATGTTTGAATTAGTTTTCTGTTTATTTCTGTTTGTGCAAACAAAGCTATGTGGAAACCCTTTTTGGACAGTTTCTTTTATTGCCTGTTTTATATATGTTCCTAATTGTCTTCAGCAGTAAAAACAGCTAAACAAACAAATCAAACATGGCAGCACCCATTACTTTATAGAAACTCAGAGGAATTTAGAAAACCAACAATTTTAAGAGTTAAATTACAGGAAAGGGGAGCAAAATAAATAATGAAATTATAGCAAAGTTTTTTTAACCCCACATAATTAAAAAGGTCATATTGCACTCATACTGTTTAATATCCCTTTAAGCAATACACATATAAACTGCCTTCTGCTGTTTTTACATAGATATGGAAAGAGATTTCTTTTATTGTACTGACTAGATCTCAGCCTTTTAATCTATACTCATTCATACACTGTTCATGGTGTAGAGACATCTTTTGATCAAATGTCAAACTAATATTACTGTAAGGAAAAATCCATGACAAAATAAATCATGGAAATAACAGTGAAATCAAATCATGTTGAAAATTACTGCATCAAGCTTTTAAGTATCATATATTTTGGAACTGAAAGAGTGGACAGGAGAGATTTAGCACTTCTGTGTAATTACTGTAAATTTGAGGAGGCACTAAAATGTTCTGTCAGATAACAAACTGTATATTTTTGATAATTATCCAATAGAGGTTTGCCATTCTTCAATAGATGACTCTTTAGAATAATCTATGGAAGCAATTTTTGCATGATCATTTAAAGCTTATATAATAATAATTTATAATGAACAGACTAATTAGCTGTCAGAACAGAAGCAATAAAATATATCTTGGATTTTGAAATGTTAGATATATACAGTATAGATTACATTGATTTAGGGATATAAAAAATATATAAAACATAAAAATGCAATTTGTAAATTATATGGAAATCAAATTAAAATATATAATATTTTCTCTGTCCTTTTTTCTACCCAAATTTATAATTAACAGATGCTACAAAACTCAATCAAAAGTGAGGCATAAAGATTCTATAGTAAAAGATGTTGGTTTAAGTTGAAGAGACTATAACAATTATAGGACATTCAGATGTAATACACCATTACAAACTCTTTAACACCCAGTAGAAAGCACTCAGTGCACAAGGTCTATTCGTTGAGTCTTTTAATATAGGTGCCCTCTGTTTCATTCGAAGGTGATCCCACGCATCTGGAGATGAAGGAACGCATGATTAACAGTACAACAGAGAATGATTAATATCTTCTTAAAGCATCCACTCCAAGATTATCCATCATTTCATTAGGGTGTAAATAATGTTCGTTTAGGAAATGGGGCGGGGCCCCTGAACCATGAATAACTATCCCACCTCTGACATGTTTGCTTGTTGAGTAGCATTGCAAAGCTTAATTCCTTAAAGTGTCCAGACACAACATGGTATAACTTAAATGTAGTAAACAAATTCTAGATAGCTACAATATGCTTTTAAAATATTGGGTCAGCAAATGCTATTTTATTAAATGTCCTAAATTTTACGAAAGTCAATTAGAGCACCAGTTGTTTAAATGTGATTGTTTCTTAAACTTTTATTTTGCAGCTTCTGTTTTATTAACTGAAGTTAAGTTGTGAGCTTCTGAAGTCAACTCTTTTAACCCATAACTACTCTTTGAATTCTTAAACCCAAATTAAATAGAAAAGAGGGAAAACTCTATGTAACACAGAATTCAACCTATTGCTGAAATACATAAATATGATTTAATTTAAAAAAAAATTACATTTCAAGAATTTTAGATAATAAGTGTAACTGCTAAAATATTTCACAATGAACTGTAACTCTTTGTATATCCTGTTCTGATGGTTACAAGCTTCACATGCATGAAAAGTTCTTTAAACATTACTTAAACAACAGTTGAAAGGGTCCCTTTTGGCCAGGGCAGCCTAGTTTCACCATCCCTTTCAGTTGCTTACTTGTCCTAGTGTTTGCCCTCTCTGCTCTGCTGAGATCGTCCTGAATTTTCTCTCAATACAACTGCTGTCCAAACCAGCTGTACCCACTACATCTTCAGCACTGGACCGAAGAGGGTATTAATCATATTTTTGAAGAGGACACTCTGCTATTTATCTCCTTGACACCTCCTGTATTGGGAAGCTTTGTGCAGCACACAGCCCATTGACTAGTAAGATTACACATTACCATGGTCCATTGCCTCTTCCTGCCCTCTTCATTGAGTGACTGTTCAACAGTGCAGTTGTGTTTGTTCAATCAGACATAATTTATTTATACCCTTGTTCTTTTCCCCCAGAACTGATTATTTAAGATACTCATTTAAACCAACTATAAACAACTTTAGTACATAAAGACATTAGAGGAATGGTATAAGCACCCATAATAAAAGTAAGGGCTGTAGATATAAAACATAGGCTCGTACAGTGAGGTTTTTGCATAGCTGAAACATTCAGCGTTTAGAAATGTAAGATCATATCTACTTGTGAGTTTATCTAATACGATTTTCCTATCAGTGGATATGCAGAAAAATTGAATCCACTTAACCCCAAAATGTAACCATTTCTAGCAACCAAAGAGTTAAAGACAACGGAAACCTCAAGGAACAGATGTGATAAAGCAAAACATATTAGCATTTTGTAATATAAGAACCTTCTTCTAAACTTTTATCTGTAAAGTCTTTCTTGATTTTAATTAATATTAAAAATAATGAGGGTTGCACATTTAATAAAAAAGGATTTCTCTGATATGTGTATATGTTTATTAATGATACACTCTTAATACATATAACAATATATATTTTGTTTCTCATTTTAAGCACATCAAGGTGATAACATTATACCAAAAGTATTAGAACTAAGTCTCATTCTAATAACCGCATATTATATATTCCTGTACTAAAGCAGGGGAATCATATTCTCAACATTTCTGTCTTCACTTCCACTTTCCAAAATATTAAAAAATAAGATATCATAATTTTTTTTGAAGTATATATATATATATATATATATATATATATATATATATATATATATATATATATATATATATATATATATATATATATATATATATATATATATATATAATGCAGAATGACAGGTTCTGTTGTGATTGTATATACTTTTAGTAAGTTTTATAATATCTGGTACAAAATAACTCTAACTATAAATATATATATATATATATATATATATATATATATATATATATATATATATATATATATATATATATATATATATAAAGAGAGAGAGAGGTTTTTTTATGAGTTACAGTAACATTTATTCTAAATTCTTAAAAGCAGCTTCAGGGTTTGCCAAATAGTATATCAGGCAACTAGCCAAGTATTTCTCACATTCCTTTAAAGTGAATTGGAACATGACAAAATGTGGCAAAATCTATCTGCCAAGTTTCGTGCTGAAAAATGTACTTTGAACTTTTTGTCATTTGTAATACTGTGCGACACACGTACAAATCCAATGAGTGTGGTATGGTTTTTACTATATGGGATATATTACCTGCACCCTAGTAATTGACCCTCAGGTGTAAATAAGGTTGGCAGGTGTCCATTATTTAACTGGACTATTTCAGCAAGCTTTCCAGTAAAATCTCTTTTAAAATTACTGGACACTTACATTCAAGTTTTTTTTTAAATCCCTTGAGTGGCAGCTACATTTGAAAGGCTTCCTACTGAGTGTAAAAATAATTTGCCGTCTTAAAGGGACCGTCTAGTCAAAATGAAACTTTCATGGTTCAGATAGGGCATGCAATTTTAAACAACTTTCCGATTGACTTTTATAATTACATTTGCTTTGTTCCCTTGGTGGTATTTTTGAAAAGCTAAACCTAGCTAGACTCAAACTGATTTCTAAACCATTGAAAGCCGCCTCTTAGCTCAGAGCATTTTGAAAGTTTTTCACAGTTAGACAGTACTAGTTCATGTGTGTCATATAGATAACATTGTGCTCACTCCTGTGGAGTTATTTAGGAGTCTCCACTGATTGGCTAAACTGCATGTCTGTCAAAAGCACTGAGATAAGGGGTCAGTCTGCAAAAGCTTAGATAGAAGGTAATCACAGAGGTAAATCATATATTAATATAACTGTGTTGGTTATGCAAAACTGGGGAATGGGTAATAAAGAGATTATCTGTCTTTTTAAACAATAACAATTCTGGAGTTGACTGTTCCTTTAAATGTTACCGGTGCTCATTGGTAATGGTCTGTTTGTGTTA
>NC_069504.1:609579187-609604187 GCF_027579735.1 Bombina bombina | reverse complement strand
TACACACATATAGACATATATATATATATATATATATATATATATATATACACAAGTACATTAGAGTATTTTGCTGTTAAGTAGATGAAAACATGTAAAAGAATATTTATGCAATATTCATATTTAATAAAGGTTTTAACTAAGTATTTACTGTAAATATGTGACATTCCAATCTTCTGTACATAGCAGAATATGTTCTATGTATTTAGAAATAGATTTTCCTATATATATCAGTATATATCTTTACCTATACCTATATATAATCATGTATTTGTGTGTAACAGATATATGTAGAAATATTTATTTATGAATAAAAAGAATATATTCCGTTATGTAAAGAACTTTGGAACATTGGAAAATGAAATATTCATAATTTCATGTCGGGTTAGCGCTATTGAGAATATGTGATGGTGTTTTTCTCCATTGACTTCAATGGGGGAATGTGTGAACGCAATTGCGATTTTCATATTTTGACTTTCTGTGCAAGTTGGGTTACCGCTGGAGAAAAAACAGTTTACTTTCAACTTGAAAATGAAAATCCTAGCAGAGTTTTCTCTATAGCGATAACGCAAAATACTGTGCCACTTGTAATCTAGCCCTATGTGACAAAACCAATCTCGCCACTGTACATTGGAGGGCCTGTTATGGAACATTCTTTGGGCTGGAGGTACATGGAAATATGGAATTTTATATGCTGGACACCCCATGTACTTTCATACCTCTGTCTTATGTCTATGTCACCCTGTATCCATAAATACAGGATGGGTACAGGGTGTGAGTGCCCCTTGTGGGAGCAATTGTGACTCTATAAGCAAAGTGGGCATAAAAGACTTTATAGCTAATAAGAACTGTTCCTATATTCTGTAATAAGATGTATTCTATGTATGTTTAAGATCGGATTGTGTCTCAGGAGTCTGTCTGGGTAAACTGATTGTGTCATTGTGTGATTATGTTAACTAGACTGCCCAACATCAGATTGTCTGAGTAAACGTTCTTCCCTAGTTAATTAACTTAATATGTTAATCTGTTTTACCTGTGAATAGACAATTGTTTGATGCATTGTTCATATGTTTGCTTTACTGTTAAACCAATGCCCTTTGTAACCTGAAGCCAGGGTGTATAAATCTGTGTGCTGCCTTCAAATAAAGCATATATTCTGTTTAAACCTGAAAACTGGCTGGTTTGTGAATTGCTGATTCCCTATGCAGGACGTTGTTCCCTGGTATTAACCCTTGGTACACTGTTGGTACCGTAACATTGGTGGCAGCGACGGAATGAACCTTATCGCCCAGAAGAGCAACTACACAAGCCAGTAACCTCAGGAAGAGGGGGATTATTACAATACTGACTAAGATGGAAAAGAGAAAAGTAAATTTTGCAGCTTTTAAAAACTTCCTGGAAACAGAAGGAGAGATTGATGGGTACCTTGCGGATTTTGAGAGGCAATGTGCACTACACAAGGTACCCGCAGAGGACTGGGTCACGATATTATCTGGAAAATTATCCGGCCGGGCCAGAGAGGCTTTTCGGGCCATTCCAGATGAGGAAGTCAGGGATTATAATACTGTAAAAGAGGCTCTGCTCTCCAGGTATGCGGTTACACCGGAGGCATACCGGAGACGGTTCAGAGACACTGTTAAATTAGCTGGAGATTCCTACCTTGAGTGGGCATGTAAGGTGCACCGCACAGCAGCTCACTGGATAGCGGGGTGCCAAGCCATATCTGGGGAAGAGGTGCTGCAGCTATTCCTGTTGGAACATTGCTTCGACAAATTACCCGCAGGAGTTCGAGAGTGGGTTCGGGACCGTAAACCCTCCACCCTGCAGGAAACGGCTCGCTTGGCAGATGAGTATACGGATGCCCGCAAACTGGACATTGCTACCACTAAGCCCCCTGCTAGAGTGGAGTACAGACCCCCAGTCACCCCAGCAGCTGCCAGTTACCAAACCCCGGCGCACCGCTATACCACACGGCCTCCGGCCACGAACTACCCTCAGAGAGCCCTGTTCAATTCGCGGGGCTACTCACAACCTATTCGGTGCTTTAAATGTAAGCAACTAGGGCACAAAAGACCAGAGTGTCCCCTAAACGCAGCGAACCAAGCGCAGTCCTGGAGAAGACCCGCCGGCGGAATCCCACGTAATCCTCAGCCTGCGGCCCGCTACGTAGAGGCGCAAGAATGCTGGAGCATCCTACATGAGGCAGACCTTGTGCAAGCTGCCCACCGGAATAACCGGCAACTGGTTAAAGTGAATGGGAAGAAGGTCAGTGGTCTACGGGATACTGGTGCTACCATGACCTTGCTTCAAAAGAACTTGGTGTCTGAGAAACAGTACACTGGAGACACTGTGGCTGTGAGGGTAGCAGGGGGCGATGTGTTCAGCCTACCTGTTGCCAGGGTACATTTGGATTGGGGAGTGGGCGCTAGACCTGTGAATGTGGGGGTCAAGAAGGACTTACCTGCTGATGTTCTTCTTGGAAATGACTTGGCCCCCCTTGTTTCTGCCTACGCTCCTATGGGTCCCGCTGATGTTAACTCTGTGACTACCTGTGCCCAGATCCGTGCAGCAGAGACTGACCCACCTGCTGCTAAGCCCCAGGACGCTGAGCTCAGTAAATCTCTATCCGCTATTGATATGTGGAGGTCCCGTTACAATGCGCTGATGAAGGAGAAGAGGAGCGCAGAGGAAAAAGCACGTTTAGAACAGGAATCTCTGCTAGACAAGCTGCACCGACAAACTGCAGAAAACACCAGCTTGAGAGTGGAACATGAAACATTAAAGACAAACTTAGTGACACTGGAGGAGAAGCTGACGCTGGCTCATAGTGAGGTGCAGCAACTCAAGGGCACCCTATGTCAGTATGAAGGGATTGTGGATACCTATAAAGAGCAGGTACAGAAAACTCGTAAAGAAGCTGATGGGATTTTGAAGGACTGTTTGGCCCTGGTCTGGGCACTGAGGAATTTGAACCCTTGTTTGTATGGACAGGAATTCTCTCTCATAACGGGAATACAGATGGATTGTCCCAGCAAACTGACATGCCTACCAGGCGCTCTGGTGGTATATGCCACAGTATATACCCTGGACAGCCGAGCATGACAAACCAGAGGGAGAGGAGTTTGATGGTCCTGTCCCCCAGCAACACGGCTGTTTAGCCAAAGGGGAGACGATTGGTCTCCCCCTCCAGCAGCACAGCTATGTATCCGAAGGGGAGACAGTCGGTCTTCCCCTCCAGCAACCAGGCTCCCACCAGGCTACTTCCATGGTAGTGCTGGCACCCGGGCAGAGTACAGCTGGTCTCTGCCCACCTCGCAACCCACCAATTCAGCGTACCAGTCCCCCACACAGCTGTGGTGAGGCACCTGGACATGGACAAGTTTTCCCCGTACTCAGGTGTAGTAACCATTTATTGTGGGTGGGCTGTACTACTAATTGTGTTTTATGGGTGGGTTGCTGGACTAACCAGGGCACTGACCGGCAGGAGGTCAGATACCCTGTTAGTCTGTTTGGAAAAGGGGAGAGATGTGACAAAACCAATCTCGCCACTGTACATTGGAGGGCCTGTTATGGAACATTCTTTGGGCTGGAGGTACATGGGCTTAAGGATACCCAGAGACTGCATGGAAATATGGAATTTTATATGCTGGACACCCCATGTACTTTCATACCTCTGTCTTATGTCTATGTCACCCTGTATCCATAAATACAGGATGGGTACAGGGTGTGAGTGCCCCTTGTGGGAGCAATTGTGACTCTATAAGCAAAGTGGGCATAAAAGACTTTATAGCTAATAAGAACTGTTCCTATATTCTGTAATAAGATGTATTCTATGTATGTTTAAGATCTGATTGTGTCTCAGGAGTCTGTCTGGGTAAACTGATTGTGTCATTGTGTGATTATGTTAACTAGACTGCCCAACATCAGATTGTCTGAGTAAACGTTCTTCCCTAGTTAATTAACTTAATATGTTAATCTGTTTTACCTGTGAATAGACAATTGTTTGATGCATTGTTCATATGTTTGCTTTACTGTTAAACCAATGCCCTTTGTAACCTGAAGCCAGGGTGTATAAATCTGTGTGCTGCCTTCAAATAAAGCATATATTCTGTTTAAACCTGAAAACTGGCTGGTTTGTGAATTGCTGATTCCCTATGCAGGACGTTGTTCCCTGGTATTAACCCTTGGTACACTGTTGGTACCGTAACACCCTATATGTTTTTTTGTGTCCCATTTGCAACTAAGTTGCAATATATTTCTATTTTCACCATTTCTACTGCAAACCTATATTTTTAAAGGATAGTCTAGTCAAACTTAAACTGTCATGATTTAGATAGAGCATGTAATTTTAAGCAGCTTTCTAATTTACTCCTATTATCAATTTTTCTTCATTCTCTTGGTATCTTTAGTTGAAAAAGCTGGAATGTAAGCATAGGAGACCACCTATTTTTGGTTCAGAACCCTGGGTAGCGTTTGCTAATTGGTGACTACATTTTTGCCTTTAAAGGATTTTTGCCTTTATTTTTGTATATTTGATTTTTGCTGTATAATTATACAAAGTAGTTAGTCACAAATTGTTTTCAAATAAGTGTATTTAAATTGTGTTGACACTTTTTTGGAACTTCCAGTATTTTATTATTTGTATTTTCATTAAATAATTAATGGCCCATGGTGGCTGGTCATTATAACCAGCTGCCAGGAGTTTGTGATCTGAACAGACATAACAGTGGCATATTTATTATAGTGATACCATTACCATTGTCCGAATGCCCCAGTGCAATGAACTCACAGATAACAAATACATAGAGCTACTGCAGCCTTGATGACACCACTATAATGAATCCTTATTGTAACCTATGGCTGACCTGATTTCCACAAAGTTACTATTATGCTTCATTCTCCCACCACAAAAAAATAATGTAGTTTAGTCTAAAGGAGTTGGAGCATGGGGAGGTTGAAGTGGGTACAGTTAACCCGGCTCTGTTAGAAGTTACATTTAGTCATCAAAAACAGTACTACTGAGAGGAAGACTTCACCATATCAGTAAAATAAAGGTCTCTAAGAATAGGTCAGGTAAAAGCTCATGAGTATTGAAGGGATCTACAACTTAAATTGTTTTTCTTACTAAAACTGTATGTGTAGTAAAAATGCCTTGAAATGTACCATTCATTATTTACTTTGCTCTATTTTCCTGTAATATAACTGTCAAAATTGTGGTTTTCAAATTCCTATGATTGGTTGAAGTGCATTCATCAGACTTAAAAGCACTGACCTTGCTAGATTCTACACAATGATGTTTGATCACTGTAGTAGACAATGTAGATCTCTAAATGGCCAAAGCAGCTGTAGACAGGGTCAGACAGGCAAGGTTCAGCAACTGGTAGGAAAACGACGTACAAAATCAGCAGTCACAAGAGCAGTCACGCCAGGAAAGGGTCAAGCACAATCAGGCAGTAAAGTATAAAAACAGAAGGCAAAAGAGTAAACAGACAAAGTAGATAGCAACAAGATTCAAGAAAACAGACAGAATACAGTTCACTCAAGATGCTTGTCCAATAAACAAGCAAGAAATACAGGAAAAGGCTGGATTTGAATAGTCTGAGTTTAACTGCTTATGAGTCACCAGGTAGGTGGTGCTAGAGGGTTAAAGAAAAACAAAAGACAAATGTGCAATGAGCAGCTTGCAGCAAACACCTTTTAGTGGCTCATCAGCAAAGCAGCAGCCCAGAAACCTGAAGACCCAGGTTCACCTCTCACACTGGCAGTCGTACAAAACTGACATAAGAAAAATTAAAAGTGTTGCAATAACGTGACTAGGCCACTCTCATTGACTCCTCCAGGGACCTAACAAGGCTTTTTTGGGAATTTTTCACAAAAAGCTTTAGGCAGAAGGGGCACATTCATATTTTTGCCTGGTACCGAAGATTGTTCAGAGATGGGGTATCCTCTGCAATAGATACGTTATTTCAGACCACAATCCAAAATGAGACCAGCAACCCCAGGTGGAGCCTTATCCAGCTAGGGGCACGTAGGTAAAAGCTGGATTATTTCAGACCACGCCACTGGTGTTTGGAGGGAAACATTTTGGAAATCTCATACTCATAAGATGGATGTGGAAAATGAAGCATCTTGGAGTATCTGTTGAAGATTGCCCATTTTAAGAAAACTAGATGAATCCTGAGGGAAGAAGGAAGCTGAAGATGGTATGACACTGGCTGTACATGAGAAAGGACAAGATATGGACTGAAAAAATAAGGAGTAATGTAGTTATTCTTGTAACTGGCATACTTCTTGTATCACACAGAAACTTTCTTTAGCAGAATATAAATATTTTTCCAGTGTAAAGACCACCCGCAGGCACTCTTGTTAGGACAGGAAGAGAAAACAAGTGATATCCAAGACCTGCATAGAATGGGGTTTTGTGTGGAGTGCACTATGCCAATGGGAAATTATTGCAAATTCAACCATGTGCAATAATTCCTTCCAGTTAGAAAGAAAGGAGTTGGCATAGCAGAGCAACTAGTAAGTAAGTACTACTAGTAAGTAAGTCTTCAAAGCCTGGTTCATTTGATTAGTCTGGCCATCAGATTGAGGATGATGAGCAGTGTAGAGTGACTCTGTAATACTAAACATTTTACAGAAAGCATTCCAGAACCTCAATATGAACTTTGTACCTTGGATACCATGCAGCCAGACTATGGGCTAGATTATAAGTTGTAGAAATAGCACACATATTACATGTTGAAAGTTAATGCGTCTGGTTAGTGCAACTTCAGAGCTCTGGTTAACTGTTACACGAGCCAAGGAGATAAAATTTGCACAAATGTGTGTGTATATATATATATATATATATATATATATATATATATATATATATATATATATATATATATAACACACAGAAAATCTGACATTCGTCAGTAATGTTTAAAAGGAAACCTAGGGGAAGTCAGTTACATTTGGCGCCAAAGAATCAAGCCCAGGACCACGTCAAAGTCTCCTCATTCCTGGGATCCTAAACAAGCACCCACACAATGCATACTTTTAAACAAACCAACTGGGAACGTCCTAGGGTGACACTGGCTTTTGTAATCTCCCCTAAGTCAGACTGGACCATGTACACATCCTAAGCCACTATAAACTCCACAGCCCTGAACACTGACAGACAGCAGCACAGTTCCCAGCAACCCAGGCAGTTAACCTTTGAGCAGCCTGGGTGACAGGCCCATAGGAAAGCATTACAAACATTTTCAACACAAGACACAGAACACCTGGCACTTGCCAGCAGATACACAGTAATGTTTAACAGCAAATTGGGACCCTAACCAGCACCTACACAATGCATACTTTCAAACAAACCAACTAGGAACCTCCCAGGCTTTTGTATTTTTCCCTGGGCAAATACAAAACACAGGAATGGACTGCACTCTCAGAGGCCGAATTATCAAATGTCTGTCGGACCTGATCCGACAGTGCGGATCAGGTCCGACAGACATCGCTGAATGCGGAGAGCAATACGCTCTCCGTATTCACCATTGCACCAGCAGCTCACAAGAGCTGCTGGTGCAATGCCGCCCCCTGCATACTCGCGGCCAATGGGCCACCAGCAGGGAGGTGTCAATCAACCTGATCGTACTTGATTGGGTTGAATTGTGGCGATTCCTGTCCGCCTCTTCAAAGCAGGAGGACAGGGTAATGGAGCAGCGTTCTTTAGACCGTTGCTCCATAACTTGTGTTTCTGGCAAGTCGGAAAACTCTCCAGAAACACAGGCCCTGAAGCTAAGTTTGGAGCTTGATACATGGGCCTCTCATTCTGGACTGGGAAATTAGCATATTAACCTCCTAGGTTTAGCTTTCAACTAAGAATACCAAGATAACAAAGCAAAATTTGTGATAAAAGTAAATTGGAAAGTTGTTTAAAATGGCATGCCCTATTTGAATCATGAAAAATGTTTTTGGACTTGACTGTCCCTTTAAGCCACTGTAAACTCCACAACCCTGTACCCTGACAGACAGATGCACAAATCCCAGCAACCCAGGCAGTTAACCCCGAGCTGCTTGGATGAAAAGCCATGAAAAGTTTGCACTCCATTTGTTTTTGTCACTAGTTTAGTATATATATTTATATATATATATATATATATATATATATATATATATATATATATATATATATATTAAGTTCAAATATATTTATATAAGTAAATATATGTTGCACACAGCAGAGCTATACGAGATGCTGTATTTAAAGTAGGGGATTGCAGCACTCAGTAATAACTTCTCAAAATCTAATATGTAGAAACAAGCTGAAACAAAGTATCAAAATAGAGGCTCACACACAGATGGTCCAATTAACGTGTAACGCATTTATTTATACATGTTTATCCTAAACCTAAATATGCCACTGCAGTGGAAACCTGAATGAATACCTATACTCATAAGTGCAAGGTACATAATAATAATGACAATCTCAATGTTGCACAAAATGATTCAATAAAACAAAGCTTAACATAAGGAATCAAATTGAAGTTGAAACAAAATGTCCCAAATAAAGCAAAAGTTCCACAAATCTTGTGTAGGTTATGGTATAAATATCTTATTGGCAAAATAGCAACATATGAGTTCATCCAAAAAGGTACTGTTATTGGAGAAACAGCTGACAGATTCGAGGTAAAGGCGTCCTCCTAAGTCAGCACATGTGAACCATGAGTGTTTGATAATAACATCAGGCTATTTCCAAAATGCGGCAATAAAGGATAAAGAAAAACGTATACAACCTCTTCCAGGTAAGGATAGGTTCCATGCAGCACAGACCGGGTTTCGGTTTCTTTAGGCACTGACTTGAAGCATACCATATGAAGTGAGCCAGGACTTGGCATCCGGCTTCTGTCTCACCCAGATCACTCGTCCCGTTTCTTAACACCTTCGTTTGTGCAATCTGAACTTTGAGACTTATACTGGGTAGATCCACTTTCATTCGCCTCTGCCAACCTTTTTCCAGAAACAAAGTGTTATCTATCAACACCAATCCAGGTACTTGCTTACTGCCGCTGAAACTTTCGAATGACTGTGTCGACGCGCGTTTTGCCCCACAATGCTTTGCGTCAGGGCCTCGTCAGGACTGTCAGTCACAGGTGATATCTCCATTCATTTAAATCTGTTGCCAATGTTACATGAGCGGTTAAGGCGTGTACACATCAGCCAATGGGATAGGTCATAGAACATCACCACTATTGAGATTTCCTTGCATGTATACACAAGACAAAACATTGCTATTTACCTTGTTTTCGCTAAGTTTAACAGACTAAAGAAAAGGAGATTAAACAAATGAGTTTAAACACTATCAAAAGGACCAAATGGTGCTGAGCCTGCGTTGAATTTATTTTAATTTTATTTTAATCACCTCTAGTTCGATAACTTTACATAACTTGTTTTAAGGTATTAAAAGTTTCTGGATGAACATTATTATCTTCATACTTGTGCTTTGGCTTTTTAAGGAATGATAGAAATGAGTTCAAAAGGAATCATCATACAAATGGATTTTATTGCAATTTAGGACTACCTAGGTTGATTTGTCACGTTATTCATGTTTTTAACCCAGGAAAGACCTAAATTCAATTCTTTCGTTTAAGCCAAATGGGGACACTGTTTTTAACACATAGGTCCACCTGGCTTCTTTTTTTAGAAGACATTTATTGTTGTCCCCTCCTCTGCCACTTGTCAGTCCTTGATCAATACCAACAAATTTTAAAGATACAGTGCTGCTATTGTGTGCATCTTTGAAATGTCTAGCAACACTCGTATCTCTTTCATAAAGTATGTCATCTCTATGCTCCTGTACCCTGTCCTTGAACATACGTTTTGTTTTTCCAACATAGAACAGGGGACAGGAGCATTGTAAGAGATACACTACTCCTACTGTGTTACAATTAGAAAAACACCTTATTTCAAAGTTATTGTTCGTATTTGCCGAAAAAGTTTTACACTTCAGCATGTATGGGCAATACACACAATGTCCACACAGGAAACTGCCTTTAACTTGTTGATATGTATTTAACCAGTTAGTTGTGGGTTCTGACCTCACAAATCTGCTTTTAACCAACTTCTCTTTTAAGTTAGGAGATTTTTTTGCGGTCAAAAGGGGTCTTTGACCCACTTTTCCAGCAATTTTTTCATCAAATGACAGCAAGTGCCAGTGTCGAGACAAAATGTCTCTCAAAGTCTGCCATTGGCAATTAAATGTAGTGATGAATCTTATGTTGCTATCTGTTGTAGCCCTGACTTTATTTGAATAAAGGAGATCATTTCTATTCAATTTCCGAACTTTGTTAAGGGTGAATTTGATTAATTTATTCAAATAACCTCTTTCAATGAATTTTTCACACATAATTTGAGCATGATGCTCAAATTTTGTTTTTGAAGAACAATTTCTCTTCAATCTGAGCAGTTGTCCAAAGGGAATACCTCTTTTGAGTGATTCCGGGTGGCTACTGGTAGCTTCTAATAAACTGTTTGTTGCTGTATTCTTCCGATGGTTTTCAGTGGTTATTTTATTTCCTTCTTTTTTGATACAAATATCCAGGAAAGGTAATTCTTTCACACTGAATACATGTGTCAGCAAAATGTTCCGGTCATTTATATTTAATGAGTCAATAAATTCAACCAGACAGGCCAGGGGGCCATCCCAAAACATAAGGATGTCGTCCACATATCTAAGCCAAAGGGACACATGGGAACTGAACACCTCTCCAAACTTTTCAAAGATGTCCAGCTCCCATGCCCCCAAGTGTAGACAAGCATATGTGGGTGCACATACGGCTCCCATTGCTGTCCCCCTGACCTGTCTGTAAATTGAGCCATCAAATTCAAACACATTGTTCTCAAGGATAAACCTTAACAGCTTAATGACAAAGTCAGTATGATTGTTACTTTCTGAGCCTCTAGATCTCAAAAAGTGTTCACTTGCACCAATCCCAACCTCATAGAGGTATATAGGTAAATATAAGAATTGTATTTTAAAACAGGTAAAGGTAAGAGCAGAGAATTCAAGCTTAGCTAACTACGTGGAGAAAAAAATAGTCCCTAGAGGGTTAAGACTCTTCTTAGACCCAGGTTTCAATGCTAGAGAGGAAGAAGGAGGCTTAGAATTCTTGGATGAATGGAATGAAAAATTATCTTCATGTGCGCTTGGAATGATAGAGATGTTAATTAAAAGGAATGATAAAAGATTGGAAAAAATAAAAGAAGATGTAGAGTCAGCATTACAAATTGTTAATAAGTTTGATCATGATCCGAACTTCGAAAAATTAAATGAAGAGACTAAAATACATATTTCTAGACTGCAAGCAGAAATCAAAGTTAGGAAGTGCAGAAAATTACATCGCGATCAGGAAGACTATCAAAACAAAAAAGTCTATGTATATAAATTTGATAGAGGTTCTTATGACTCAGGGACAGACATGTCAGATATAGAAAATGAAGATAGATCTTCAAAAAACGAAGGAGGCCCTGGGTCACAAACTATAGGCCAGGGCAATTTAGGAAGAGACGAGGGGGGAGGAAGAGGAGCAGAAAAAGCAAAGAACATAACAATCGAAGAGAGGAGATATCCCCAGCGAGAACAGAGAGGGAGAGGGGGCAATATGAGACAAAGGCAAGGGAACAGAGGGAGGCCACGAAGGAGACCTTATCAGGGCTATTAATCCCGACTGTATCCAAAGATGAGCTACAGATCATCAATCTTTCCTCATTTAAATTGAAACTAACACATATTGAAGTTCTAAGAAAAGGTTTATCCTTTAGTCCGACTAATAAACTAAATAAGTTCGATTTCATTAAAGATTTACATCTCTTTGCGAGAAAACTAGTGTTACACCATATAATGCACCAATCATCTGAGAATAAGAAAGACGAAGAGGCAATACTTGCCCTAAAATCCCTTTTGGATGACAATGAGTCCACAATTATTTCTGAGAATACAGGAATATTTAGATCTAATTTAAAGACAAAATCCACCTATATGCCTTCTATAGCACAGGTACCCGCTGTCTCCATGTTTGTTAAAGCGGTAGAAAAGGAGATTGAACAGCTACCTGAAGAGAGGATTTTGTCTGATAATTTAACTTTAGGTCAAAGAATGGCGTTAAAAGAACTAACCCAAGCGAAAGGAATAGTGTTCAAGCCAGCGGACAAGGGTGGTAACCTAGTATTGCTTGATGAATCTTTTTATCTAAATGAATCAAAAAGACAACTGTTGGACAGAACCCAGTATGAAAAACTACCAAAAAATCCGTTGTCAAATATGAAATTAAAGTTGTATCATATTTTACAGGGAGCTAAAATGGAAGGTCTCATTTCCCCAGATGAGTTCAAGTTTTTAAATCCGGTGTGTCCAGTGATGCCTACCTTTTACACTATCCCGAAAATTCACAAAAATAAGTCTCACCCACCAGGGAGACCAATAGTATCGGGGATAGGAGGCATCAGTGAACACATCGGACAATATGTAGATTTCTTCTTAAGACCGTTCCTATTGTCTCTGCCCTCATATGTTAAGGACACCCCAGATCTCCAACGAAAAATAGATGACATATCTGTCTCAACCGACACTATCCTTGTATCACTTGACGTTGAAAGTCTCTATTCCTCTATACCTCATGAGGTTGGGATTGGTGCAAGTGAACACTTTTTGAGATCTAGAGGCTCAGAAAGTAACAATCATACTGACTTTGTCATTAAGCTGTTAAGGTTTATCCTTGAGAACAATGTGTTTGAATTTGATGGCTCAATTTACAGACAGGTCAGGGGGACAGCAATGGGAGCCGTATGTGCACCCACATATGCTTGTCTACACTTGGGGGCATGGGAGCTGGACATCTTTGAAAAGTTTGGAGAGGTGTTCAGTTCCCATGTGTCCCTTTGGCTTAGATATGTGGACGACATCCTTATGTTTTGGGATGGCCCCCTGGCCTGTCTGGTTGAATTTATTGACTCATTAAATATAAATGACCGGAACATTTTGCTGACACATGTATTCAGTGTGAAAGAATTACCTTTCCTGGATATTTGTATCAAAAAATAAGGAAATAAAATAACCACTGAAAACCATCGGAAGAATACAGCAACAAACAGTTTATTAGAAGCTACCAGTAGCCACCCGGAATCACTCAAAAGAGGTATTCCCTTTGGACAACTGCTCAGATTGAAGAGAAATTGTTCTTCAAAAACAAAATTTGAGCATCATGCTCAAATTATGTGTGAAAAATTCATTGAAAGAGGTTATTCGAATAAATTAATCAAATTCACCCTTAATAAAATTCTGAAATTGAATAGAAATGATCTCCTTTATTCAAATAAAGTCAGGGCTACAACAGATAGCAACATAAGATTCATCACTACATTTAATTGCCAATGGCAGACTTTGAGAGACATTTTGTCTCGACACTGGCACTTGCTGTCATTTGATGAAAAAATTGCTGGAAAAGTGGGTCAAAGACCCCTTTTGACCGCAAAAAAATCTCCTAACTTAAAAGAGAAGTTGGTTAAAAGCAGATTTGTGAGGTCAGAACCCACAACTAACTGGTTAAATACATATCAACAAGTTAAAGGCAGTTTCCCGTGTGGACATTGTGTGTATTGCCCATACATGCTGAAGTGTAAAACTTTTTCGGCAAATACGAACAATAACTTTGAAATAAGGTGTTTTTCTAATTGTAACACAGTAGGAGTAGTGTATCTCTTACAATGCTCCTGTCCCCTGTTCTATGTTGGAAAAACAAAACGTATGTTCAAGGACAGGGTACAGGAGCATAGAGATGACATACTTTATGAAAGAGATACGAGTGTTGCTAGACATTTCAAAGATGCACACAATAGTAGCACTGTATCTTTAAAATTTGTTGGTATTGATCAAGGACTGACAAGTGGCAGAGGAGGGGACAACAATAAATGTCTTCTAAAAAAAGAAGCCAGGTGGACCTATGTGTTAAAAACAGTGTCCCCATTTGGCTTAAACAAAAGAATTGAATTTAGGTCTTTCCTGGGTTAAAAACATGAATAACGTGACAAATCAACCTAGGTAGTCCTAAATTGCAATAAAATCCATTTGTATGATGATTCCTTTTGAACTCATTTCTATCATTCCTTAAAAAGCCAAAGCACAAGTATGAAGATAATAATGTTCATCCAGAAACTTTTAGTACCTTAAAACAAGTTATGTAAAGTTATCGAACTAGAGGTGATTAAAATAAAATTAAAATAAATTCAACGCAGGCTCAGCACCATTTGGTCCTTTTGATAGTGTTTAAACTCATTTGTTTAATCTCCTTTTCTTTAGTCTGTTAAACTTAGCGAAAACAAGGTAAATAGCAATGTTTTGTCTTGTGTATACATGCAAGGAAATCTCAATAGTGGTGATGTTCTATGACCTATCCCATTGGCTGATGTGTACACGCCTTAACCGCTCATGTAACATTGGCAACAGATTTAAATGAATGGAGATATCACCTGTGACTGACAGTCCTGACGAGGCCCTGACGCAAAGCATTGTGGGGCGAAACGCGCGTCGACACAGTCATTCGAAAGTTTCAGCGGCAGTAAGCAAGTACCTGGATTGGTGTTGATAGATAACACTTTGTTTCTGGAAAAAGGTTGGCAGAGGCGAATGAAAGTGGATCTACCCAGTATAAGTCTCAAAGTTCAGATTGCACAAACGAAGGTGTTAAGAAACGGGACGAGTGATCTGGGTGAGACAGAAGCTGGATGCCAAGTCCTGGCTCACTTCATATGGTATGCTTCAAGTCAGTGCCTAAAGAAACCGAAACCCGGTCTGTGCTGCCTGGAACCTATCCTTACCTGGAAGAGGTTGTATACGTTTTTCTTTATCCTTTATTGCCGCATTTTGGAAATAGCCTGATGTTATTATCAAACACTCATGGTTCACATGTGCTGACTTAGGAGGACGCCTTTACCTCGAATCTGTCAGCTGTTTCTCCAATAACAGTACCTTTTTGGATGAACTCATATGTTGCTATTTTGCCAATAAGATATTTATACCATAACCTACACAAGATTTGTGGAACTTTTGCTTTATTTGGGACATTTTGTTTCAACTTCAATTTGATTCCTTATGTTAAGCTTTGTTTTATTGAATCATTTTGTGCAACATTGAGATTGTCTTTATTATTATGTACCTTGCACTTATGAGTATAGGTATTCATTCAGGTTTCCACTGCAGTGGCATATTTAGGTTTAGGATAAACATGTATAAATAAATGCGTTACACGTTAATTGGACCATCTGTGTGTGAGCCTCTATTTTGATACTTTGTTTCAGCTTGTTTCTACATATTAGATTTTGAGAAGTTATTACTGAGTGCTGCAATCCCCTACTTTAAATACAGCATCTCGTATAGCTCTGCTGTGTGCAACATATATTTACTTATATAAATATATTTGAACTTAATAAAAAAAAATTTTGGGGTCTGCACCAGGACCTGGTTTAGCTAGCGCTATCCAGGTTTATATTTGTATCAGGCAATCTACCCAAAAGTGAAAATATGGGTGCCTGACTGTTATATTTCTCTCCCTAAACCTTTAATTAACATATATATATATATATATATATATATATAAATTTTCTGTCAGTTAAAATAAGTGTATTGTGAATTTTGAGCAAACTTCACATGCATAAAGCTGGCGAGACAAATCAGTGAGACTAGATTGTTTAAAATGCGTAAAAACTTTCACAAGACTTGTTAGAGAACTTTAGACATACCCTGGGAACTCCCCTGTTCAGCCCAGGGGACTGCCCTCTCCCTCCCTCTTTCTGAAATTGTCAGTGTGCAATAGAGAACATACAAAGTGCAATGTAATTCTACACTAAGTATGATGAGTTATTATAGTAACACAGAAACTTTCAAAGCAGAATCAGAATGCATAAAATCACTGCTAAAATCAAAATTGAAATGTATTAAAATACAAACGAGAAAGTGCAAAGCTTAAATACAATAATACTGAAAGGACCCGATCTGAAATGCATAGTTATATAAAATACAATACAAAACTCTCATATCATGCAGTGCTATATTGCACTGGGCTTTTCTCTGCTTCATATACATAAATGAGAGAGTTCTCTCAGCGCTGGAGAGTTCCGCCTTTTTCCTTTCAGAGCTAGATGGATTTTGAAGAGGAGCATGTCGCTAGCAGTTTATGGCTGAAAAGGTGTATCGGACTGACAGATACATGGACCACAAGGTGACATCTTAAGCTATGTTCTTTTAAATAAAATATTTTTGGAAATTCTGAGTGCTCAAAACGTTTATAGGAGCAATACATACTTAGGGCTAGATTTATCAAGCCCCTACGACAGCAAGTTCTCACAAGAACTTGCTCACCGTGATTTATCAAGCAGCGGTCACCAGAGCGCTGCTTCCCTAAGCTCTTCGCCACCTCTAAGGTGGCGAAATTCAATCTCCTCGGTCGAGTCCGACCGAGGAGATTGACAGCTCCTGCCTGCGCGTGATTGGCTGTGCGCGGGCAGGGGGCGGGATTGCACGCAAGCGCAAAATTGCGCTTGTGTGCAATGTTAATTACCTACTGGTAATTTTGCCCCGCCACAGGGGAGCTGAGGCGTACAGGGGCGCATATACGTGCCCCTGTACGCCTCAGCTATGATAAATCTAGCCCTTATTGTGAAGGAAGTAACTGTGAATAGGAATCAAGACAGACTAAAGATTTTTGGATGAGAACTTCTTAAATTAACAACAGAATAAGCTTTGATTTTCTAAGTGGGTGGATGGATTTTTTTTGTCCTTAAAAGATTTTACAAATATGGATGTAGAGTAATTTTTTAAAGGGATACAGCTATTTTTTAAAGCGATACTGCTCATTTAAAGGGACACTCAAGTCATAATAAACTTTTTATGATTCAGAAAGAACGTGCAGTTTTAAGACACTTTCCAATTTACTCCATTATCAAATTTTGCACAGTCTTTTTACATTCACACTTTCTGGGGAATACGATCCTAATGAGCATGTACACAAGCTCACAGGGTATACGTATACTAGTCTGTGATTGGATGATGTCTGTCACATGATACAGGGGCTGGAAAATGTGAGACAAAATAAATTTGTCAGAAAAAAAATCTACTGCTTATTTGAAATTCAGAGAAGGGGGTCTATTTAAGAAGCAGCGGATGCTGCCTCCGACCCACTCCGCTTCAGTTCCGGCTGAAGCGGAAGTTAAGAAGCAGCAGTCCTAAGACCTCTGCTCCTTAACTTGTCCGCCACCCCTGATGTGGCGGACAGCAATCTGCCCAATCGAATACGATCGGGCTGATTGACACCCCCTGCTAGCGGACGATTGGCTGCAAATCTGCAGGGGGTGGTATTGCACCAGCAGTTCACAAGAACTGCTGGTGCAATGATAAATGCCAACAGCCTATGCTGTCGGCATTTATCGATGTGCAGCAGACATGATCCGCTATATCGGATGATGTCCATCCGCACATTAATAAATGGACCCATAGGTGTCTTTTTATTATGCCGTTGTTAATTATGTAATTTTACTGTATGGACTGATCCTTTGAAGAAAATAGATTTTGCTATTAGATTTGTTTTCTCTCAGTGCACAAAACATTTTTATTATTGATTCTATTTATTAATAATGACAGGGGTATTTTACTTATTTGTTTAGCTGAAACATCTATTATTTAAAGCAGCGTTTCCCAACCGCGGTCGTCAAGTACCCCCAACAGTCCTGGTTTTCATTATAGCTGAACTAGAGCACAGGTGAAATAATCATCTGATGGATGAGAGCAGGTTGGTTACTGATTAGATGATTACTTTACCTGTACACTGGTTCAGCTATAATGAAAACCAAGCCTGTTAGGGGGACCGCGGTTGGGAAACACTGATTTAAAGCACTATTTGTTTTAATAAATTAAATTATTTATTTATCCTCGTTTTATTCCACTGCTTAAAAACGCACCAAAGTATATCCTCTTTTTTTGTCATTGTTGTCTTTTGAGCTTTTAAAGTGCCATTATACACCAAATCTTTCTTTGCATAAAAGTTTTGGAGATGATCCATTTATATAGCCCACCTGGGAGTGGTTTGGTAACAATGTATAGTTTTGCTTATTTTTTAATAACATTGTGCTGATTGTCAGACTCCTAACTAAGCCCCACAGTGTCAGAAGTAGATGCGCTTTCCCAGTCTACTGCTGGCTTCTGTTTGTATAATTGGTGTATGCTGTCCCTTTAATGGTTATCTCATCTATTTACTTTGGTTGCTAGGGTCAGTCTACCTTTGCACCTGGTGTAAGATTCCTTAACATATTTTTCTAAGAATTTTTGAATATCAAGTCCTTACTATCCTCTCTCTGTGGCTGCCAGAGTATTTATCTTTCTCCACTACTAGGAGAACAATATAGAGAGGATCATTAAGCTCCAGTGCGTCTGCGGCAGAATCTTCCAACTCCAGGATCAGTTGTAAAATGCTATCAAGCTGCTACACCTCTATCTGTGGATGCCACATTCTAGATTCCAAGCCCATCATTTTCAGTTCACCCCTCTCAGCAAAAAATTGCAGTAGACAGATATCTTCAGGTACTGAGGGTACTTGATGTAGATAAGTACCACAAACCAAAATAGAAGCAGAAGTCAGCTCTTCAGTATAGTCATCTTCAAGTGTCTCAAAATATTTATGGGCAAATTGTTTCAATTCATCAAGATCTCATGGCTATGCTTCTAAACTCGTCCACCGCCCGGAAAATGTTAATTTTTAATTAGCTAAAAATAGTAGGTTAAAAGGGACAGTCTACTTCAGATTTTTTATTGTTTTAAAAGATAGTTAATCCCTTTATTACCAATTTCCCAGTTTTGCATAACCAACACAGTTATATTAATATACTTTTACCTCTGCGATTACCTTGTATCTAAGCCTCTGCAGACTGCCCCTTTATTTCAGTTCTTTTGACAGACTTGCATTTTAGCCAATCAGTGCTGAGTCATAAATAACTCCACAAGAGTGAGCACAGTGTTATCTATATGGCACACACAAACAAGGGCTTTGAAAAACTGTCAAAATAGGCTGAGACAAGAGGCGGCCTTCAAGAGCTTAGAAATTAGCCTACCTAGGTTTAGCTTTCAACAAGAAATACAAAGAGAATAAAGCAAATTTGATGATAAAAGTAAATTGAAAAGTTGATTAAAATTGCATTCCCAATCTGAATCATGAAAGTTTCATTTTAACCAGACTGTCCTTTTAGTAATACTTTTCTTGTGATTCCAGAAATACCATTATCCACCATTTTTTTTATATTTTTGATTTGCCACTATAGAAACATTTCCATTGCATGTGTTGCATCCTACAGCTTGTTATCAATACTATTAAGTAGATCAAAGCCTCCCTTTTCCAGGTAATGTAAACATTGAACAAATATCTGGCTAGTTTTGCTTCCATTTTGATTTGCTCAATAG
Source organism: Bombina bombina (assembly GCF_027579735.1). Classification (NCBI taxonomy): domain Eukaryota; kingdom Metazoa; phylum Chordata; class Amphibia; order Anura; family Bombinatoridae; genus Bombina; species Bombina bombina. The sequence goes on along the minus strand of NC_069504.1, from coordinate 609,584,707 downwards.
GACAAAATCATTCTCCCTTAAGAAAGCCCCAGGCATGAAAAAGTAACATTGCAGAGCAATGTGCAGCAATTCTAATACGCAGCTTAGGGTTTTCAGGTAATAGCAAATGCATTTAACCAATTTAACAAACAGGCCACTTACAACTAATGGGCAAATCTGTAAAAAATGATTTTATTTTGTTTTAGTGCAAGCTTTTTAGGTGATGACACTGGGATTAAAACTAAATCGACATTCTCTTTAGATTTCTTACCAATAAAGGGAGGAGAACTAAAAATGTACCCTGAAAAAAAGGAGTAAAATGCAGTATAATTCACAAACATCAATACATTAAAAACAAAAGTCCCTAATGTGTCCTGCACATCTTTCTCTAAGCACTTCCCTCCCAGCTCCTGGGGATCTTCAAATAAAAAAAAATGAATTTAGGACTCCGTAACAGTTTGTAAGATTTCCAGTACAAAGATTTTATACGTCTTTTCATAGAGATTTTAAAGTCTGATCCATTCTAACCCATAAGAAAACCCAATAATAGCCCATTATGACCAGCCTTTAAAATTGTGTAGCAGACTTCTTGTAGATTTTTTCTTCAGACAAGTGAAAACGCCTGATGAATAAGTGTAAATGGTGTTTAAGGGGTTAATTCAGATAGGGGGCCTTGTAGTGTGAGTTTGCACTGGCATGAACACAACCATTTAGCTCCAAGAGCACTGTGTCATGTGTTATTGCTCAGAGCACTGGTTTTTCCTCAGGAGTAGGGAATCTACAGTAGATATCCATGAAGAATACAGCTTTATGAATTACCACATTTTGCTAAAGTAGGAACTACTGCAACATGCTTGGTTAAAAACGGAAGGCAGAGACTGAGTGAACAAGCATTGGTGACTTGTTGGTCTGGTTAATTTAATAGCATTGAAATAATTGCATTCTATGCATTTCTAGGTGTGTTTAGTTGTATTTTTAAATATAATATATAATACATTTTTGGTCTTTTAGAGCCTTATCAAAAGTAACACATTACATTTGAATATTTAATAACTAAGGGCTAGATTACGAGTAGAGCGCAGCATTGCGCTATCACAAGTGCAATATTTGCACTCCACTCAGTAATACCAGCACACACAAATGTGCGCTGATATTACAAGTTAAGTGTGTCCATAGGCTCCAATAGGAACCTCGTTCTCATACCGTTAGACACAGCAGAGAACCTAGTGCAGCGCAGGGGGTAAGTCGTGCAACATTGGGCAGCAAATTTAAAATATATGTGTATATGAATATATACATATATATTTATGTGTTTTTTTTTTTTTTTTTTTTTTTTTAAAGGAGCTTTATTGGAAAAATAAAAATAAACAGACATTATACATGAAAGTCAATGGTATGGCATAAAAGAATATACAGAATTTGACAAAGCTTTGACAATCATTTTGCTCCGTTTTTACAATTTTTTAGAAATTTTTCTGTAGCATGAAATATAACTTTTGTAGATATGCCCAAAAAATTGGGCAAAACGAACACATAGAGAAAAAGAAAAAAGAAAAAACCTAACAGGGCCAGTTAAAGTAAAATAAAAATGATATTGACTTATTTCAGTATGTCATCACTACTAAAGTGACCGGTCCTTGCATACCCCTCGACTTCATGTCGATAAGTGAATAGTCAGAGAATAGACAGAGAAATATAAGATACTAAAATAGAGAGAGGTGGAAATGAGAGAAGAATGAAAGAAGAAAGAAAAAAGGGAAAAAAAAAAAAAAAAAAAAAAAAAAAAAAAAAAAAACACCCAATTATAAGGGAATAGGTAACTCACATTGTGCACCTATCTATTAAGTTACAATGGTTCCAGGTCTACTAACTAGCCCGCTGAGCAGGCACCATCCCACATCTGCAGCAGCGTCATATAGACGTCCAGTTTCTGAATCCTAACATAGTGATATTTTTCCAGAAGCAGGATGTCCTGCACACTTTGTTTCCAATCCGCCAGCGTGGGAATCTGAGCTGATTTCCACCTCCGGGGGACAAGGTTCTTAGCTCCTGTCAACATCAATTTTAAAAGTGTCTTTTTCAGACTGTCCTTTATTTTATTGGGGAAATGGAACAGCAATATCTCTGGGATTTTTGGAATATCCATCTCCAGAATCCCCTGAATCTCCCGCCAAACGGAGGTCCAGAAGGGCTCCAAGAGGGGGCAATCCCACCAGATATGTAAAATCGTTCCTGTCTCCCCACACCCTCTCCAGCACCTGTCTGAAACTCTAGGGTAGATTGCTCGAAGCCTAGATGGCGTAAGATACCATCTACTCAGGAACTTGTAATGAGATTCTTGTATACGAGCTGAGACCAAGACTGTCCTGGCAGCCCAGAAAATACGCTGCCACTCCTCCTCGGACAAATCCGTTCCCAACTCTCTGTGCCACCTTCTGGTATAATTTGGAAGGGGGCTGTCCTTGGGGTGAAGGAGAAGGGCGTAAATGATAGAGATCAAATGTCTAGATGGAGTTTTTTTGTGCCTTGTAGTGTGAGTTTGCACTGGCATGAACACAACCATTTAGCTCCAAGAGCACTGTGTCATGTGTTATTGCTCAGAGCACTGGTTTTTCCTCAGGAGTAGGGAATCTACAGTAGATATCCATGAAGAATACAGCTTTATGAATTACCACATTTTGCTAAAGTAGGAACTACTGCAACATGCTTGGTTAAAAACGGAAGGCAGAGACCGAGTGAACAAGCATTGGTGACTTGTTGGTCTGGTTAATTTAATAGCATTGAAATAATTGCATTCTATGCATTTCTAGGTGTGTTTAGTTGTATTTTTAAATATAATATATAATACATTTTTGGTCTTTTAGAGCCTTATCAAAAGTAACACATTACATTTGAATATTTAATAACTAAGGGCTAGATTACGAGTAGAGCGCAGCATTGCACTATCACAAGTGCAATATTTGCACTCCACTCAGTAATACCAGCACACACAAATGTGCGCTGATATTACAAGTTAAGTGTGTCCATAGGCTCCAATAGGAACCTCGTTCTCATACCGTTAGACACAGCAGAGAACCTAGTGCAGCGCAGGGGGTAAGTCGTGCAACATTGGGCAGCAAATTTAAAATATATGTGTATATGAATATATACATATATATTTATGTGTTTTTATGTGCATATACACATATTAACACATACATATATATGTATATAAGCAGATACATATATATTAAAAGTATAAACACAGTCCCCATAGACCACAATGTAAGGGCACTTTTCAGTGCTGTTTTTCCCATCACATCCCACATTCCCTCCCTTTAATTCATTATAACTGCTTCATGCAGTTATTTTTTTATTTTTTTTATTTTTTATATTTTAAATTCTTTTTATTAAAGAAACACAGGTACAACTAGACTTTTGCATGCGTATACAGAGTAAAAGTTACATGTCACATTTGAAGTAAGCATTACAGATTTCAATAGCCACAATAGTTATTTCTGCAGGTATCAAAGAAGGAATGCAGATTGTATTTCTATGTTCTATATATAGCAACCCTTATAATCCTTCAATGTTGCTCAAACTAGAGAAGTCCTCATAAAAAGAGCCTTATTAAGTTAGTGCGATATCAGATCATGTAATGTATAACCTGTGTCTCTTAATTTTCTTTTTTTTAATATAATAATAAACAAAACAACTTAACCAGACTAAATATATAAACTAAACATATCCCCAATTGACCCAAAGATTTCAGAGTTACTCCATCCCCATTATAAATATAGGAGAAAAGATAATGCATATGCTGCTCCATATTGCAAGATAAACAAATTTATGCATTGTACATCCGATTCCATTAATGAGTTTTACTGTCCAATATTTTTCCTCAATAAACAGTGGTCTGGTGGTTAACCGAGGAGAAATGCCTATGTATGACATAAGTGGGAGCCTAATCTATTTAGAATGAATTAAACTATAGGAGTTATTGTTTAAATCAGAGCTTGCAGGGGCGCTTTAGTTTCTAGGCTATGCCCAATGAAAGTAATATTGGCAATATTCATATGTCTAGTTAAATGATTATCAATGCGCCCCACAATGCCCAAATTTCAAGCATGCCGTCAGCCCACCTATGCTGTTTTTAAAAGATGTGTGTGGAGTTGAATTACAATGAAAATAGTACTCAGATATTATATTCCAGGACGTTAGGACTCAGATGTGAGAACTACTGCTGTTACGCTAGGCTGATTTACAAACAATTAAATTGCGACTTTCTTAAATATAGTTTTCACTGCAAGTGGCTTATAATGTGTGTACGAGACCACAGTATTAAACATAACCAGGTTACATATGGAATAGTCAATTAGTGTCATGAACCAAGCCTCCAGACTAAAAAGAAAAAGAAAATGTCTGGGAGGCATTCTGGTAGAAAGGGCTGTGTGGGGATTTGAACCTGTGTCTCTGTGCTTACCAACCTGTTTGCTTGTTTGTTGAACCACAGCCAGTTCTAGCAATAGCATGGAACTTAAAAGATCCAATAAATTATTATTTGGCTTACTTGTAATTACACCTGTGCAACACACAGGTGTTCTCAATTCTGGAATTACTCAGAACCAATCCTGTGCAAAACCTCCCTATTTAAGGATGGCTCTTAGACTGCATGTTGTCTTCACATTGGATCTGTTTTGTCAAGTCAGAACCTGTTTCCTGTACTTATTTGGAGAAAGACTACACCTTTGCACCTGTTTACAAGGTATTACCAGGAGAAAGACTTTACCTTTAAACCTGTTACCTGTTTACAAGTTTGTTTCCTGCCTTGTGCAATTCCTGCACTTCAGCTATTACCAGGAGAAAGACTTTACATTTAAACCTGTTACCAGTTTACAAGTTTGTTTCCTGCCTTGTGCAATTCCTGCCCTCAGCTATTACCAGGAGAAAGACTTTACCTTTAAACCTGTTACCAGTTTACAAGTTTGTTTCCTGCCTTGTGCAATTCCTGCACTCAGCTATTACCAGGAGGAAGACTTTACCTTTAAACCTGTTACCTGTTTACAAGTTTGTTTCCTGTCTTGTGCAATCCTGCACTTCAGCTATTACAAGGAGAAAGACTTTACCTTTAAACCTATTTACAAGTTTGTTCCCTGCCTTGTGCAAATCCTGCACTTCAGTTATTACCAGCAGGAAGACTTTACCTTTAAACCTGCTACCTGTTTACAAGTTGTTTCCTGCCTTGTGCAAATGAATCTGCATCTCTGCTTACTTTGTTTGTTTATTTCCACTCCTGCCGTATGTGGACTTAACATACCTGAGTAGCACATTTAAATATACCCTGCAAGTATTTGCTTAATCAAAGTATTTTGTTATTTTAATAAATCTGATATATTTTCAATCTATATGGCTTCTACTAATCTTCCTTTAAAGCAACTGTTCCAGACAATGATGCTCTCACAAGATATCCTGAGACAGAACATGACAATTAGGAAGCAAAAATAAAAATAAAAAATAGAAATAATAAAACTAAACTAAGACAGAACACATGTACAACAACAA